>NC_059443.1:12737544-13047544 GCF_905237065.1 Salmo salar
GAAATTGCAGGGCGGCAAATTCAAACAACAGAAATCCCATAATTAAAATTCCTCAAACATACAAGTATTATACACCATTTTAAAGATAAACTTGTTGTTAATCCACCCATAGTGTCCAATTTCAAAAAGGCTTTACGGTTAGGACAGCGCCTAGCCACAAGAAACCATACAGACATTTTCCAGACTCACAAAAGTCAGAAATAGCGATTAAATGAATCACTAACCTTTGATGATCTTCATCTGGTGGCACTCCCAGGACTCCATGTTACACAATAAATGTTTGTTTTGTTCAATAAAGTCCCTCTTTATGTCCAAAAACCTCAATTTTGTTGGTGCGTTTAGTTCAGTAATCCAAAGGCACAAAGCGCGCTCTCAACATCCAGACGAAAAGTCAAAAAAGTCCAATTAAAGTTCGTAGAAACATGTCAAACGATGTTTAAAATCAATCCTCTGTTTTTGTCATAAATAATCAATAATATTTCAACCGAACAAAAGCTTCGTCAATAGAAAAGGAGAAACAAGAAAGGCGCGCTCCCGATCACGCGCTGGACTCATGTCTGGAAATTTCCACTGTCCACTCATTGAAAGTGCTGTATCTCCCTAATTTTTCAGAGTAAAAGCCTGAAACAATGCCTAAAGACTGGCCACATGTAGAAGAAGCCATAGAGATCGTGAACTGGGTCCTAAGTCTTTATATGGTGGATAGGCTTTCAATGGAAAAACAGCCTTTCAAAATAATAGTACTTCCTGGATGGATTTTCCTCAGCTTTTCACCTGCCATATCAGTTCTGTTATACTCACAGACATTATTTTAACAGTTTTGGAAACTTTAGAGTGTTTTCCATCCAACTCTACCAATTATATGCATATCCTAGCTTTTGGGCCTGAGTCGCAGGCAGTTTAATTTGGGCACGCTTTTCATCCAAAATTCCGAAAGCTGCCACCTACCCTAGTGACGTTAAAGTGATTAGAACGGTCTCCCTTTCATTGACCTTGTAGTTTGTCTTATGGCATTAGGAACATCAATGGACAATATCCACAAGGCTAATGTTTAGCAAGAGAAAAAAAACTATACTAAACTAAAGTTGTTGGACTATAAATCTGAGATTAAATTAGTGTAGCTTTATCGTGCTTGTTTTTGTGGTGTTTACTTCAACTAGCCGGAAGGATAAACAGTTAAAGGTTAATTAGGAAATCACATGATGCATCCTTTTGTATCGTACTTGAATTGTAATCTTTTGATATACTTCATGCATTTGTAGTTAAAGCCAAACCAGCCTGTTTGCAAGGAACCAGTCAGCTGGTCGTCAGCTAGAGGCACTGTGTTTCAAGCCATAGACATTATTTATAACTAACAAGACAGCACTGATGTGTTGATTAGACAGACATTTGAAATGCTAAATATGCCACGCTCCTTTAGAGGGATCTGTCATAATGAATGTGTCTCACTCTTATCTGGACACTAGGTTTCCTCAGAGAAGAGCTGTCAGTGGATGTGTCTCACCTGGACAACTAGGTTTCCTTCAGAGAGGAGCTGTCAGTGGATGTGTCTCACCTGGACAACTAGGTTTCCTCAGAGAGGAGCTGTCAGTGGATGTGTCTCACCTGGACAACTAGGTTTCCTCAGAGAGGAGCTGTCAGTGGATGTGTCTCACCTGGACAACTAGGTTTCCACAGAGAAGAGCTGTCAGTGGATGTGTCTCACCTGGACAACTAGGTTTCCTTCAGAGAGGAGCTGTCAGTGGATGTGTCTCACCTGGACAACTAGGTTTCCTCAGAGAAGAGCTGACAGTGGATGTGTCTCACCTGGACAACTAGGTTTCCTCAGAGAGGAGCTGTCAGTGGCTGTGTCTCACCTGGACAACTAGGTTTCCTCAGAGAAGAGCTGACAGTGGATGTGTCTCACCTGGACAACTAGGTTTTCTTCAGAGAGGAGATGTCAGTGGATGTGTCTCACCTGGACAACTAGGTTTCCTCAGAGAGGAGCTGTCAGTGGATGTGTCACACCTGGACAACTAGGTTTCCTTCAGAGAGGAGCTGTCAGTGGATGTGTCTCACCTGGACAACTAGGTTTCCTCAGAG
Organism: Salmo salar; assembly: GCF_905237065.1. NCBI lineage: Eukaryota > Metazoa > Chordata > Actinopteri > Salmoniformes > Salmonidae > Salmo > Salmo salar. The sequence goes on from NC_059443.1 coordinate 12,739,627, forward strand.
AAGAGCTGTCAGTGGATGTGTCACACCTGGACAACTAGGTTTCTTCAGAGAGGAGATGTCAGTGGATGTGTCCCTAATTGCACCCTATCGCCTATGGTGTTCTACTTTTTACTAGATCTGGTCAAAAGTAGTGCACTAAATAGGGAGTAGGGTACCATTTGGGACTTGGGCGGTGTCTACCACAGCCTCATCACAGGCTCAGTGAGATATAATGGAGAGAAAAAGCGTGAAACTGGAAAAATACAACACCGAGGTGGATTCTGACAACCCCACCCACTCACTCCAAACCAAACCCCTCAACGCCAGTCATACAACAATGCATCTCCAGTTTGTTTATTGACTTGCATTTATTACACTCTCCCTCGTTGAATAAACATTTATTACACTCTCCCTCGTTGAATAAACATTTATTACACTCTCCCTCATTGAATTAACATATATTACACTCTCCCTTATTGAATAAACATGTATTATACTCTCTCTCATTGAATAAACATTTATTAGACTCTCCCTCATTGAATAAATATTTATTACACTCTCCTTCATTGAATAAACATGTATTACACTCTCCCTCATTGAATAAACATGTATTATACTCTCCCTCACTGAATAAATATTTATTACACTCTCCTTCATTGAATACACATTTAGAATACACATTTATTACACTCTCCCTCATTGAATAAACATGTATTATACTCACCCTCATTGAATAAACATGTATTACACTCTCCCTCATTGAATAAATCTTTTTTACACTCTCCCTCATTGGATAAACATTTATTACGCTCTCCCTCATTGAATACACATTTATTACACTCTCCCTCATTGAATAAACATTTTGGAGGGTTTGAACTATTTAAACCTCAGCAGCCATGTTGTAAAAATAGATAGAAACACTTACAGCAGATGGACTTGAGCGGCTTGGCTTTGAAGGGCTGATGCACAATGAGAGGAGTGCTAAGTTCACTAAGAGGAATTCTTTTACAGGTTTCCAGATAAACAACTTGGCCAAATCCGTCTTTTGTATCCAAACAGAACAGAGGCAGTGTAGCTACGTCTCCCCCTCGGCAGTGCTCTGTCAGGCAAGAGTAGAGAGTGTTGTAGAAGGAGGCACGGGGGAGCAGAGCTCCCATCATCGACGGGCGAGGCGAGGCGGAGGTCATCCACTGCCCTGCAGCTAGCTCATTTCCATGCATTTTGGGGTGGAACCTGAACACAGCCCTGTTCCACTTCTCTAACAGCAGGATATCATTTACATAACTGATGAAATATGATATTAACACAAGCTGGCGCTCACTCTACTTTCTGGGTTGAAATACACAGTCATCTAGAGACTTGGGTCCATGTTGTATAAGCCCAGTTAAAGAACCTTGGTCTTCTGGAATAACATTACTTTTTGACTTTTTTAATATAATTGAGGTCTCACAGGATCTTTGAATTAATTTGTTTTGGAACTCTCAGCAGATAAGACACTTATTCAAACGTATAACACTATCTTAATCAGATTGAGATCCAAATATATCCAATTATTTGGTCATTCAATTTGGTCACACACACACATACTGTACATGGAATACCCTGCCAAGCAAAATCAACAACAATACTAAAACAACTAGCAGCATATGCTCCCTTCCAAAGGACCTGTGTTTGTGTGGCTATTTTTAAAAACCTCTCTCTCTCTCTCTCCATCCCTAGTTTGTTTGTGCCTGGCACAGAGTGCCGGTGCGGTGTCTCTCTCCTCCTAGGCCCCGGCCTGGCATATGCTCTGTGAACGGTTGGCCCGTTGCCACATGCAACAGCGCTGCCCTACGCTCCAGCACAGCTCCCAGCCACCTGTGCTCTCTCCCCAGAGCGGAGCGGCAGACCAGGGTTGCCGGCAGCAGCCACACTGGACCCACCGCACCTGTGACTGCTGGGAACCAAGTCCCTAAAGTCAAGATAGCCTACTCACAGTACTAGTCTCACACCACAACAACCCTGATTAAAATTCCTGAACCATTCCTGGAGTAAATCAACATTGAGTTCCTTACCACGTATGAGAGAGAATTCAGATGTGTCAGATGTGTTATTATTTGGCCCCAAACACAGGGGGGAAGTGTGTGTGTGTGTGTGTGTGTGTGTGTGTGTGTGTGTGTGTGTGTGTGTGTGTGTGTGTGTGTGTGTGTGTGTGTGTGTGTGTAGAAGGTCAGGGAGCAGCAGGCAGAACATGGAAACAGGCAGTGAATACATGTACAGTTTATGGGCTGTGAAATGTGAACAGCGTTTCAATGATTATAGCCAGGCTACACCAGACATTCCATCGTGAAAAACTACTCCCCAGAATAGCAATGATGCTCTAAAGTCTACCCACAGTAAATGTTAGATCCCCTTTACTGAAAGTGGTGTTTATGTACCAGGAAACATTGTTTTATCTCCATTATCTCCGCAACCTTTAAAGGATAAGATAATATAATTCAAATGAAAACGTCTGTTGCATTGACCCACGTAAATGTAATTGTTTTTTATTTATTTATTTTAGCCGCTCCGGATGTGCTCGCTCTCAGTATTGTCATTCAGTATTGTCATTCACTAAGTGTCAATACAATCAGATTAAAGGGCTTAACACTGACAGAATGGCACACATCTCACTCTAGCGCTACCAATCACAAACAGATATGAGTCATCCTGGTCAAACGTCAGTTACGTTTCCAAAGCCACCCTAGTCCCTCTATAGTGCCCTACTCTGGTCAACAGTAGTGCACTATAAATGGAATGGGGTACCATTTGGGACGCGCTCATTGTTGATACAATGTCCTTAAGAGCATAGTGTCTGTCCTTCAGTGGACCAATTAGAGCAACATGCCAACCTCAATCAGCTACTGCCTCAGGTTAGATGTCTATCAGGAACATGACCTTTCTCACCACTGCTATCAGCGAATGACAGCCCTGACCAGCTTGGCTCACTGTCCATAGAAATCTGAGTCAAAATGGCACCCAATTCCCTTTACAGGGCAATACTTTAGTCAAAAGTAATCCACTATTATTGGAATCTGGTGTCATGTGGGACGCACCCTAAATCTTCCATAGACTTTCCCCGTTATTGTTGTTGGTCCTGACAGAGTATTGACATGTGTATTGGTATGGACAGTGTATTGGTATAGACAGTGTATTGGTATGGACAGTGTATTGGTATGGGCAGTGTATTGGTGTGCACAGTGTATTGGTGTGGACAGTGTATTGGTGTGGACAGTGTATTGGTATAGACAGTGTATTGGTATAGACATTGTATTGGTATGGACAGTGTATTGGTATGGACAGTGTATTGGTATAGACAGTGTATTGGTATGGACATTGTATTGGTGTGGACAGTGTATTGGTGTGGACAGTGTATTTGTATGGACAGTGTATTGGTATGGACAACATATGGTGGTGAATAGGCCTAAACAGTGTCGAGTAAGACTTTCTTCCTATTTATCCAATTTGTTCACTGTATATCGACCTCCTGAATCGTCAAGGAACGTACCCTGATTTTATATATTTGTTTAATTTATCCAGAGAAGGGAGGCAGAGAATAAAATCTTATTTATGACGCATTGGCATCTGATGGTGGAGCTCATATCTGCCCTATGGTTTATCCACATTATTACCTCAGTGCGGTGCTGAGCAGGGCAGATCTGATAGACCCACTGTGTCGGTGCCTTATCAGGCCTGCACATCTTGAACAGGGAGGCGTGAGCTTCAGGTTTGCGTGCAAACGGAGGAGTCAAACAAAAGTGAAGGGGAAGAGGAGCACTGATTGTTATCCTGGCTGTAGCAGCCATAAGGGCTGCCTCGCTGCCTCACTGCCTCCCTGCCTCCCTGCCTCACTGCTTCCCTGCCTTCCCGCCTCACTGTGTCCCTGAATCACAATATGAGTCTGTCTCAAACGTCACCCTACTGCCTACAGTTGAAGTCGGAAGTTTACATACACCTTAGCCAAATACAATTAAACTCAGTTTTTCACAATTCCTGACATTTAATCCTAGTAAAAATTCCCTGTCTTAGGTCAGTTAGGATCAGCACTTTATTTTAAGAATGTGAAATGTCAGAATAATAGTAGAGAGAATGATTTATTTCAGCTTTTATTTCTTTCATCACATTCCCAGTGGGTCTGAAGTTTACATACACTTTATCTTGGGTCAAACGTTTTGGGTAGCCTTCCACAAGCTTCCCACAATAAGTTGGGTGAATTTTGGCCTATTCCTCCTGACATAGCTGGTGAACTGAGTCAGGTTTGTAGGCCTCTTTGCTCGCACATGCTTTTTCAGTTCTGCCCACAAATGTTTTATAGGATTGAGGTCAGGGCTTTCTGATGGCCACTCCAATACCTTGACTTGTTGTCTTAAGCCATTTTGCCACAGCTTTGGAAGTATGCTTGGGGTCATTGTCTATTTGGAAGACCCATTTGCGACCAAGCTTTAACTTCCTGACTGATGTCTTGAGACGTTGCTTCAATAAATCCACATAATTTTCCTTCCTCATGAAGCCATCTATTTTGTGAAGTGCACTAGTTCCTCCTGCAGCAAAGCACCCCCACAACATGATGCTGCCACCCCCGTGCTTCACGGTTGGGATGGTGTTCTTCGGCTTGCAAGCCTCCCCCTTTTTCCTCCAAACATAATGATGTTCATTATGACCAAACAGTTCTATATTTGTTTCATCAGACCAGAGCACATTTCTCCAAAAAGTACGATCTTTGTCCACATGTGCAGTTGTAAACCGTAGTCTGGCTTTTTTATGGAGGTTTGGAGCAGTGGCTTCTTCCTTGCGAGCGAACTTTCAGGTTATTTCTATATAGGACTTGTTTTACTGTGGATATAGATACTTTTGTACCTGTTTCCTCCAGCATCTTCACAAGGTCCTTTGCTGTTGTTCTGGGATTGATTTGAACTTTTTGCACCAAAGTACGTTCATCTCTAGGAGACAGAACACGTCTCCTTCCTAAGCGGTATGACGGCTGCGTGGTCCCATGGTGTTTATACTTGCGTACTATTGTTTGTACAGATGAACATGGTACCTTCAGGCGTTTGGAAATTGCTCCCAAGGATGAACCAGACTTGTGGTCTACAATTTCTTGGCTGATTTCTTTTGATTTTCCCATTTTCCCACTGAGTTTGAAGGTAGGCCTTGAAATACATCCACAGGTACACCTCCAATTGACTCAAATTATGTCAATTAGCCTATCAGAAGCTTCTAAAGTCAATTTAGTGTATGTTAACTTCTGACCCACTGGAATAGTGATACAGTGAATTATAAGTGAAATAATCTGTCTGTAAACAATTGTTTGAAAAATTACTTGTGTCATGCACAAGGTAGATGTCCTAAATTACTTGCCAAAACTATAGTTTGTTAACAAGAAATTTGTGGGGTGGTTGAAAACGAGACTCCAACCTAAGTGTATGTAAACTTCCGACTTCAACTGTATATAGTGCACTACTGTTGACCAGGGTCCATAGGACCAGTGCCCATATAACCAGGGCCAGGGCACATAGGACCAGGACCCATAGGACCAGGGCCCATAGGACCAGGACCCATAAGATCAGGGCCCATAGGACCAGGACCCATAGGACCAGGGCCAGGGCACATAGGACCAGGACCCATACTATCAGTGCCCATAGGACCAGGACCCATGGTACCAGGACCAATCGTACCAGGGCCCATAGGACCAGGACCCATAGAACCAGGACCCATAGAACCAGGACCAGGGCCCATAGGACCAGGACCCATAGTATCAGGGCCCATAGGACCAGGCCCCATAGGACCAGGGCACATAGGACCCATATGATCAGGACCCATAGAACCAGGGCCCATAGGACTCTGGTCAAAAGTAGTGCACTATACAGCACATTCGGAAAGTATTCAGACTCCTTCCCTTTTTCCATGTTGTTACGTTACAGCCTTATTCTCAAATTATTATTTTTTTATCCCTCCTCAATCTACACACAATACCCCATAATGACAAAGCGAAAACAGGTTTTAAGACATTTTTGCAAATCTATTCAAAATAAAAAACAGAAATACTTTATTTAGATAAGTTTTCAGACCCTTTGCTATAAGACTCAAAATTGAGATCAGATGCATCCTGTTTCCATTGATCATCCTTGAGATGTTTCTACAACTTGATTGAACTCTTTGGCCTGATGCCAGGCGTCACGTCTGGAGGAAACCTGCCACTATCCCTACGGTGAAGCGTGCTGTGGGGATAGTTTTCAGCGGCAGGGACTGGGAGACCAGTCATGATTGAGGGGAAGATGAACGGAGCAAAGTACAGAGAGATCCTTGATGAAAGCCTCCAGAACGCTCAGGACCTCAGACTGGTGCGAAGGTTCACCTTCCAACAGAACAACGACCCTACGCACACAGCCAAGACAACGCAGGAGTGACTTCAGAACAAGTCTCTCAATGTCCTTGAGTGGCCCAGCCAGAGCCCGGACTTGAACCCAATCGAACATCTCTGGAGAGACCGAAAAATAGCTGTGCAGTGACGCTCCCCATCCAACCTGACAGAGCTTGAGAGGATCTACCGTGAAGAATCGGAGAAACTCCCCAAATACAGATGTGCCAAGCTTGTAGTGTCATACCCAAGAAGACTCGAGGCTGTAATCACTGTCAAAGGTGCTTCAACAAAGTACTGAGTAAAGGGTCTGAATACTTATGTAAATGTGATATTTCACTTGTTGTTTTTTTATACATCAGCAAACATTTCTAAAACCATATTTTTGCTTTGTCATTATCGGGTATTGAGTCTGGATTGATGAGGGGGAAAAAACAATTTAATGCATTTTAGAATAAGGCTATAATGTAACCAAATGTGGAAAAAGTCAAGGGTTCTGAAAACTTTCAGAATGCACTGTATAGGGAATAGGGTGCCTTTGGGCCGAAACCTGGTCTGTTGAGGATGAGAGGTGAATATCAGAGATATTCTCTCAGTTCTGGACAAAATGGTGATTTGTGATCCCCATTGCTGTCATAGGGTATGATTGACTAGGATATAGATTTAAACTATATTTCTCCAAACTTGAGTGGAAAATGTGTTTATTTTGTAACTCTAAAAGTGATCCTGATAATCCCTTCAGAGATCATGTCTCCCTGAGCATTCAAGATGCGTTCATCATATTTGAGTTTTGCTCAAGGTAAAGCAACATCAAAACAAAATGAACAGACACTCCTCAGGGGTTCCATTTTCTATCCAAGAGGTCCTTCATCTGAGGGCCATGGTTTAGGCTGGCATGGTATGGCACACACCTGACCCTGCGCTGCCCCTGTCCCCTGACCACGCCACCCAGGCTGACAATATGCTACGCTCCAGTGCCTCCGTCTCTACCCAGGTGCCTCTGCAACATGCCCACCTCCCCCCAACCTGACCTGACCTATCCAAACATTGCCAAACCTGGGATATAGGGGGCCCCACGATCAGATGGTTGATGGTTCCCCAGGTTCTGTTTTGGAGATTGATGGAAACCTTCCAGGTGACGTGCTGGGGAGTGGGGAAAGGCAGCAGGCTGAGGTACTGTAGGTTAGGTTGATGTCAGAGGGAAGCTATTAGCTAGACGTATGGGGCTCATCGTGACCCATCTGTTAGGATTAGAGGTCTGCTGTTCCCTGGGTGTCTATACTGTACTGAAGGTCTCTGTCTGTCTGCTGCTACCTGGGTGTCTATACTGTACTGAAGGTCACTGTCTGTCTGCTGCTACCTGGGTGTCTATACTGTACTGTAGGTCACTGTCTGTCTGCTGCTACCTGGGTGTCTATACTGTACTGAAGGTCACTGTCTGTCTGCTGCTACCTGGGTGTCTATACTGTACTGAAGGTCACTGTCTGTCTGCTGCTACCTGGGTGTCTATACTGTACTGAAGGTCACTGTGTCTGCTTCTACCTGGGTGTCTATACTGTACTGAAGGTCTCTGTCTGTCTGCTGCTACCTGGGTGTCTATACTGTACTGAAGGTCACTGTCTGTCTGCTGCTACCTGGGTATCTATACTGTACTGTAGGTCTCTGTCTGTCTGCTTCTACCTGGGTGTCTATACTGTACTGAAGGTCACTGTCTGTCTGCTGCTACCTGGGTGTCTATACTGTACTGAAGGTCACTGTCTGTCTGCTGCTACCTGGGTATCTATACTGTACTGTAGGTCTCTGTCTGTCTGCTGCTACCTGGGTGTCTATACTGTACTGTAGTTCTCTGTCTGTCTGCTGCTACCTGGGTGTCTATACTGTACTGTAGGTCTCTGTCTGCTGCTACCTGGCTATCTATACTGTACTGTAGGTCTCTGTCTGTCTGCTGCTACCTGGCTCTCTATACTGTACTGAAGGTAACTGTCTGTCTGCTGCTACCTAAGTTTCCACTGTCTCTCTCTTTTAGCTTGTGCATTATTTAAATTGAGCTTCAATGGATGGTGCAAAGGAACAAATGGAATAGTCCCAAAACTGTGAACCCCGCCCACCTGGCTGGCACATCAGGCAGCCTCAATCAAATGCTCAAAGTATTTGAAAGAAAATACATGCTATTTGAACCCAGGTCTGGTGTGGAGGACTCCATCAGAGCACAAGACAGGTTTGTTTATATATGAGCTGAGTAGCTAGGCTCAGGTCAACAGATGGCCTCTTTAGGTTAGTTCTGTCTGCTGTTACTGAGGCCTTGTCGGACATAGTCTACGCTGGGAAGTCCCTTGACTGTATCATACACAGTACTGGCATTTCATTTGGTTTTGAGATCAAATGATGGGTGAATGAATTTGGTCTCAAATGTGATGTTTCATTTAAAACTGTATGAAATGAAAAGTTTAATCTTCTTAAAATGTTAGATAGCCATACAGATATAAATCCTTGATACAGATGAACTGCCTATTATACAGTATTCTAGATTATAATGTGACTGTCACATCCTGACCAGTAAAGAGGTTATTTTGTTATTATAGTATGGTCAGAGCGTGGCAGGGTGGTGTTTGTTTTGTGTGTTTTGGGATTTTGGGTTTGATCTATGTTATCTATTTCTATGTTTTCCTTTCTAGTTCTTCTATTTCTACGTTGTGTATGTTTGGGTTGATCTCTAATTGGAGGCAGCTGATCCTCGTTGCCTCTGATTAGAGATCATATTTAAGTAGGGGTTTTTCTTCATGGGTTTTGTGAGTAGTTGTTTCCTTGTATAGTCAGTGCACCTTACGGGACTGGTTTACGTGTTTGTGTTTAAGTGTGGTTCTTTAATAAATACGAAGATGAGCACTTTGTCCGCTGCATTTTGGTCCGATGATTCTTCCTCCTCAGACAACGAAGATTGTGACAGTGACTAAATGTTGTTATAATAAACTGGAATTATATCTCTCCTTGTTTACAGATTTCTTGTTTACTTGAGTGATGGTTTCCCATGATTTTCTTTAAGCATGGCCTTAATTTCCACTCCTGGTTTATATGCTGGCAGTCTGAAGTGTTATGTTTTGAATTTGGGATCCAGGAGGATAAATCAAGCGTGAGCAGTCAGTGTGCACACTGTCAAATCTCTCCCTGTTACTAATACAATCTACCTCTCCTACACGACAGCATTGCCATCTGTGAAAGACAGAGACAGAGGGAAACTAATTATTGGTAATTGAATCTATTGCAAATATGTATTGGAAATGGTCGTTCACTTTCCTTTGTCTGACAATGATGTCTGAATCCAGTATCTTGCAGTGGCGTGGCTCATGTTTTTTTCCATGGGATCAGGAGGAGGAAGAGGAGATACTATCCTAGCATTCTAGCAGGCCAGGCAGTGTGTCAATAGGCTCCCCTACAGGTCATGTTAAACCCACGGTTGGAGCCTTGCCTTGCCTTGCCGTCACCAGGGGTCTGGCCTTCCAAAGAAGCCTGGGCTGGGGCTTGGTGCTGCGCCAGGACTGCATGGGGCTGGGGCAGAAGCTGTGGGGCTGTAGCTGGGGCTAAGGCTGGGAGCTGTAGTTGGGGCTGGGGAGCTGGGACTGGGAACCTGGGGCTGGGGAGCTGGGGCTGGGGAGCTGTAGCTAGGGCTAGGGAGCTGTAGCTGGGGAGCTGTAGCTGGGACCTGTAGCTGGGGCTGGGGAGCTGTAGCGGGGGACCTGTAGCTGGGGCTGGGGAGCTGTAGCTGGGGCTAAGGCTGGGGACCTGTAGCTGGGGCTAGGGAGCTGTAGCTGGGGCTGGGGAGCTGTAGCTGGGGACCTGTAGCTGGGGCTGGGGAGCTGGGGCTGGGGCTAAGGCTGGGGAACTGTAGCTGGGGCTAGGGAGCTGTAGCTGGGGCTGGGGACCTGTAGCTGGGGACCTGTAGCTGGGGCTAGGGAGCTGTAGCTGGGGCTGGGGAGCTGTAGCTGGGGACCTGTAGCTGGGGCTGGGGAGCTGTAGCTGGGGCTGGGGAGCTGTACGTAGCTGGGGCTGGGGAGCTGGAGCTGGGGCTGGATTTCCAGTAAATGGTGAGGAGCTGTGGTAGACGGTGGCTAACCAGTTTGTAGTAATTACAGGGCTTCTTTTAGACTGCCGGGCCCGGCCTGGCTTTGGCCTGGATTCGGGGAAATCACATCCCAGATGGTACTCTCTTAAAACTAAAATCAAGAAAATCCACCATAAAAGTTGGATGGGTCAACTACTGCTGCTGAAAGGACAGAATCTTCTCCTCTACTTTCCTTTAATTCAAGTAATTTACACTAACACTGTGATCTGTGAAAAACACATTTGTTGACATTGTGATGTCAATGGAGACACCTTTGCTATTCCTACAATATGAACCTCACTAACTAATTACAGAAGAAAATATACAATACATTTGAGAGTTTTGTTTTGCTTGTCTTCAGGGTCTGGTTGCTATGCACGTTGCTATCAAATGACCGGTCACATCCTTATCATATTAGCCACTACTTTCATTAGAGATATTCAGTATACACTGTAGATAAAGAAGCTATTGCCTTAGGTCACGCGTACCATGTCACAAACATCAGAGTGCTGTACAGCTGTAGGATCTTAATTTGATCACTCTTTTGTTGCTGAGAATGTTCCTGCACCACAGAAAATGCAGATGAGCTTTATGATTTACATAAATTCACTGAAAACCCACACTAACTCACGGTTATAATAACAGTATTGCACTTTCTATATTAACAGTATTGCACCTACTTATGTCCAGCTAATAGCCTTAGCACCGATCAAGCAACATTATGGACTAATCGTTAAAATGTTCTGTTGCTGCAGAATTATTTTGTCAAAAAATATAGGACATAGGTCAAATGATGATCCTACATCTGTACATAAAAGAACATCATCTGTGTTAGATTAATGAGTATTTTATGTATGCACTTCCAAAGTAGTCCAAGAGTAATTTTGGAAAGGAAGATGAAACACTAACAAGGAAGGAGAAGAGCACAAATATTTAAGGATGAAACTGTTTTTTTAAACTCTGTTTAATGTTTCCACATGAGAGTTCTGCCTACAGTCACCTAACCACTGGAGTTTCCCCGATGTTTGAACAAAGCGGTTAAAAAACTGGCAGCAGGCAGGCTGTGAGCTAGCTAGCTTGCTTTCCACACAGCAGCACAGCCCTAGCTGAATATGCACTAGGGCGCTAGCTAGCTGCATTCTGCTGAGTACTTCTAAGGAGATTAGAGCGTGGAACTGTCTGCAGCCCTGCAGATTGTCAGCACACAGGGAGAGAGAGGATACACGATGCACCAAATGAATTCTCAACAACTGCAGTACAAACAAATCTGTGGCCAATTAGGCTCTGTGAACAGACAGTGCACCGCTAGACCAGACCATTGTCTTAACAGCACTCAAGGAGAAAATTAACACAGGCCAGTAAGGTTATAGATTGAAAGGCCGGGATTCAGTCCAAGGCATGCTATAGGGCAGAGCACAATATAGCTAGCTGACGATGCGCCTTTAAAAACATTTTCCCCAACATTCTCAGATCGCATTCATAGTTAATGCTGCGCATTCCGACTCAAGCGTGAATTACCTTTAAAACTCTATTATAGTGTTCTGTTAATGTGTGCTGTGATAAGCAGTGGAGGAAAGTACTTAACCATAACATTTTTTACATTTTTTTGTATACAATCTACATTAACAATCTAAATGGACCAAAAAAACACAATATAAAAAACTGTCAATGGCAATGTGAGAAAATTATGGTAACTAGTCTGGCCCTAATTCAGGTTAATTGTTGTTTTTTTCAGACCCCCCTCCACACACACACAGGCTGTGCTGGCTCACAGAATGAGTGGGTCATCGTCATTTCAGTCAAGGCTCTCTATGGCAGGTTCAGCAACTGAGGGAGCTGACTTAAATGAGTAAGCAGCTGATGTGCCAAAAAGCTGCAAAACATTATCAGGGAGCTGGTGCTCATAGCAAGCCTCACCAGACAGCTTCAGTCCATATCGAATGTACAGGATGGAGTTAAGGGTCTGCAAGGACATCCGATTTCTAAGTTTGCTTTTTACCACACTCATCTGGCTGAATACTCTCTCGACTTCAGCATTCGAGTGTGGCAAGGACAACACAGACACAGCAGCCATGGAGACACTGCTTGGAGACACTGAAAACCAGTTATACGTCTCTCGTACCAAGTACTCCACACTACGGGGGGTGGTGTCATTGGAAGCATGACTTACAGCAAGCTGCAGAGAGTGGCACACACAGAGAATAAGAACCAGATATTTGAAGCCATACTCCTCCTTCAGCACTTTATGGACGCCATTGTTAATCCCTGTCATAACAGAGGCATTGTCAGTCCCTATCCCCAGGAGTTTCTCTTTTTTAAAACAACACTTCTCGAGGAAAGCCACAACAGCACGGGCTATAGATTTGGCATCTCCTCCCTCCAACTCAACAAGCCCCAGAAATGTTGATACAGTTGTCTGCTTGGTGTCACTAAAGTACCTTATCACAACCCCCAGGTACTTAGAAACACTTACATCCGTGGACTCATCGACGAGGAGGCTGAAACGTTGGTCACCCACATCTGCGACCAACTTTTTAAGAAAGTATGGTGCTAAAACACCATTAATCATTTCTGTGCACTTTGTCCTGTGCATTTTGAAGTGGGTAGCAGCAGTGGAGTCTGAGAAAGCAGCTCTACATGCTTCTCCAATGTGATCACATGCCAGCATGGAACAGTGTTCAGCGATAGCTAATGCCATGGTGGCCTCAGCCTTTTTTGCAGAGTACATTTTTTTTAACCATAAATGGCAGCTTGTTTTGGGTGGAACTGTAATAAGGCTTTGCCTTTTGAGTATGTTTTTGAGTTGTCATGTGTTTTTTTACATCACTAAGTTTGGCGTAGAAATCAGCCTTACAACATAGGCAGTATGCACGTGTATCATCTCCAATAAACGGCTTCAACCAGCCTTTGAATTCAGGGTTTGATTCCCACTCCTTTCTGTATTTTTGAGTGTACAGTTTAGACTGAGACATGATGAGCTAGCCAGCTAGATGTTTAGCTTATGTCACAGAGAGGCACACACACAGTGGACAAGGTGAGTAAGTGACTGAGGCTGTGTGAGTCAAATGCAGTGATTTATTTTTGTGCAGTGATTTATTTTTGACAAAGAACATTTTACATTTACATCCCACACTTAATGTAAGCCAGGGCGGGATCAGCCAGCGGCGGCTTCCCGCATGCGTGATTCATTTGCAGTCTGGACGTGGAGGGGTGAACATTTCCTGCTCTGACTGCAGCTGGGAGGGACTGCTGCGCGAGGACTGGGCCGCCTGTGAGTGCTTTGGGACGGGGAGGGGCCCAAGGCAGCACCCGCTGCTCATTGAGAAGAGTAAGAACGATATGTGTTTTCACATCTTTCAGTCTCCAAAAGTTTCCAATAACACCAGACAAAGTTGCTAGATTTGTCGCTAGTCGATTTTTTGAATATGTGTCGCTAAAGGGGTCTGAATACTCGCTAAATATAGCGACAAAGTCGCTAAGTTGGCAACACTGCCTCCACTACCACCACTACTAACACAACCACTACCAAAACCTACACTAATGACAACACCACTACCACCACCACTACCATCACCACCACCTCCACTACTACCACCAACACTACCACCACCATCACCACCTCCACTACCACCACCACCACTAACACCACCACCACTACCCCCACTACCACCACTACCACCACCACTACTACCACCACTACTACCACCACTACCACTACCACTACCATCATTACCATCATCACCACCACTTCCACCTCTCACTGCCACCACCACCACTACCACCATCACCACCACAACTACCACCACCACCACATCCACCACAACTACCACCACTACCACTACCACCACTACTACCACCACCACCACTACCACCCCCACTACTACCACCACTACCACCACCACCACTACCACCACCACCACTACTACCACCACCTCCACCACCACTACCATCACCTGCACACTCGGGGGGGAGGGGGGGTTAGATTGTGAGGTGGCAGGTAGCCTAGTGGTTAGAGCGTTGGACTAGTAACCAAAAGGTTGCAAGATCAAATCCCTGAGCTGACAAGGTACAAATCTGTTGTTCTGCCCCTGAACAAGGCAGTTAACCCACTGTTCCTAGGCTGTCATTGAAAATAAGAATTTGTTCTTAACTGACTTTCCTAGTTAAATAAAGAAAAAATTGTCCACTCTGCTCTCTCACTTTCTCCCAGCATCAATATTTTCCCTGGAAAACTTTTCAGAATGCTCCAGAGTAAGCGTTCCATGTCTCTGGGCAGCTAGTCAATTAAAAGGGTCCTATCTCCAGCGCCCTGATTTATCAGCTTGAAAGAAACAGTGTGTAAATTAAAATCTACACCAAACTAATGAGTCTCTTCCTCTGTTCATAAGAGCTGCAGAGGAGGGACAGGAGGGCTGGAGGAGTCAACAGTAACCCAATTCTGTTTGTTTCAACCTAACGGTGCATTGCAAATCTGTTTAATGCATATTTATATTGACCTCCTCTCCACATTCCAATGGTCACTTGTGCGCATGCATGCACACACATACTCACACACACACACACACACACACACACACACACACACACACACACACACACACACACACACACACACACACACACACACACACACACACAACCAACAAATACATATTGGCAGAGATACTTTCAGATTCCTACTTGTGAACTCTGAGGTACAAACGACAGGATATAGCTCATTCAATCCATATTTGTGAATAAATCCCAATGTGTTTCCCATTGGTAGTGCAGTGTGAAAACCCTGTAGCTCTTGGGGTGGAGTAAAACTCTCTGGTCTACAGGCATATATGGTTGAAAGCTTGGCACAGACCTGTAGGATAAAGACTGCACAGTCAAGTGAGGACTAAAAACATTCTGATTATTTGCATAAAATCATCAAGGGAAACAATTCTGATAAAAAAAAAGAACAAGGTCTCCCAATGCATGCTAACATCTTTCCATTCTGGGTATTGACAAGCTGAACACAAATACTGTGTGATATATTTACACCTTGTTCATTTTATCTAATCAAGTTCTGACATTACTGTGTCTGCATCTTCCCGGACTATGGTACATACAGTATAATGAACAGAGATGTAGACTATGTGTAAGGGCTGTCGTGAGAGAGAGTAGACCAAGGTGCAGCGGAGTTAAGTGTTCATCATTGAATATTTAATAGCAGAAAGAACACTATACAAAACAAAACGAGAAAACTGACAGCCAAACAGTCCTGTCAGGTGCAAACACTAACAGAAACAATTACCCACAAAACCCAAAGGAAAAACATGCTCCTTATGTGTGACTCCCAATCAGCAACAACGAACTTCAGCTGTGCCTGATTGGGAACCACACACGGCCCAAAACAAAGAAATACAAAAAACCTAGAAAACGAACATAGAACGCCCACCCAATGTAACACCCTGGCCTAACCAAAATAAAGAACAAAAAACCCCTCTCTATGGCCAGGGCGTTACACTATGGTACATACAGTATAATGGACAGAGATGTTGACTATGGTATATACAGTATAATGAACAGAGATGTTGACTATGGTACATACAGTATAATGAACAGAGATGTTGACTATGGTATATACAGTATAATGAACAGAGATGTAGACTATGGTACATACAGTATAATGAACAGAGATGTTGACTATGGTACATACAGTATAGTGAACAGTGATGTAGACTATGGTACATACAATATAATGGACAGAGATGTTGACTATCATCAAATATATCCACATCACTTACATTGTTTATTAATTGACTCATTGGATAAAGGATGAAAGCTAACAAAATGGAGTCTGAATTTTTTCCCTCTCATTATTATGTGTTGTAAATGATTGGCTCTGTGGTTCAGTGCAGTAAGTCCAAAGGAAACATAGTATAGTATAGTATAGTATAGTACAGTGCAGTGCGGTGTAGTATAGTAATAGTATAGTGCAGTATAGTAGCATAGTATACTGTGGTATAGTGTGGTGTAGTATAGTATAGTGTAGTATAGCATAGTGTAGTACAGTGTGGAATAATATAGAATAGTGTAGTATAGGATGGTATAGTATAGAATTGTACCGTGTAGCATAGTGTAGTATAATGTCCAGCGACACAAAATATCAGTCTTGACTTCCCCTAATGAAAAATGTATCCACGCCTACAAAAATGTCAATTTATTATAATCCACATAATAATTCCTAAAATTAAGATCCTACATCTGTAACACATTCACATAATGAAACTGTATTTTGATTTACCAATATAAAGTATTATCAAAGATCACTGCACATCACAATTAAATAGATATGTCTCTGTGGTCCCATGTCATTTCTGGGTGAGTCGTTTCATTAGACTAATCATGTCACGTCCTGACCACAGTAAGTTGTTATTTTCTATGGTAGGGTAGGTCAGGGCGTGACAGGGGGTGTTTGTCTGTTTTTTTATTTCTATGTTCAGTTTCTAGTTTTGTATTTCTATGTTGGTGTTGTTTGGGTTGATCTCCAATTGGAGCCAGCTGATCCTCGTTACCTCTAATTGGAGGTCATATTTATGTTGATGTTTGTCCCACCTATGTTTGTGGGTGATTATCTTTTGAGTAGTGTGTTTTCCTCTCTGCGGCACGGTTGGTTGTTTTTTGTGTTTCAAGTATTTAGTGTCTTTGCATTTTAGTTTCACAATAAATAAAATATGTGGAACTACGAACACGCTGCATTTTGGTCCGATCTTCAAACAGCCATGACAGAATCATCCACCAAAAAAGGACCAAGCAGCGTGCCCAGGAGGAGCAGGGATCCTGGGCCAGGGAAAGGAGATAATGGAGGACGTCCTGGACATGGGAGGAGGTAATGGCAGGGGAAAAGACCCTGCCATGGAAGCAGGTGGAGACAGCGAGGGAGGAACGGCGACATTACGAGGAGCTAGCCCAACGAAGGAAGCACGAGAAAACTGAAACACAAAAAAAGCACTCTAAAGAAAAGCAAAGCTAAAAAGGTGTGTTTTAAGATCCCTTTAAAATATGTCCACAGTTTCGGCCCCTCTCAGGTTCTCTGGCAGGCTCTTCCAGAGGCTGGGGGCATAATAACTAAAGGCTGTCTCTCCATACCTCTTGGTCCTAGGCTTTGGGATAGTTTAAAGGCCAGTGCCAGAGGACCTGAGGGACCTACTGGGTGCATAACTTAAAAGCATGTCTGAGATGTATTGGGGTGCACAATCGTGGATTGATTTAAAAACCAATTGAAGAATCTTAAAATTGATTATAAAACTCACAGGCAGCCAGTGCAGAGATCTTAAAACCGGTGTAATGTGAGCCCTCTGTCTGGTCTTGGTCAGTACACATGCTGCAGCATTCTGTATGTTTTGCAGTTGACCAATGGCTTTCTTGGTAGACCAGACAGGAGAGCATTACAGTAGTCAATTCTGATTGTAATAAAAGCATGGATAAATTTCTCTCTGCTTCAGCCTGAGATAGAAACGGCTGTACCTTGGCAATGTTCCTCAGGTGGTAAAAAGTTATTTTGGTCACATTCCTAATGTGTGAATCAAAATTTTGGTGGTCAACAGTGTCGAATGCAGCACTTAAATCTAAGAGTACAAGGACAGAGAGCTGTTTGGCGTCTAGGAGGGGTGGCACCCACGGTTCCCTGTTCACAGTGCCCTATGGGACGAGAACAGTAAGAACAGTGCAATCCAGGAGAGGTGGGGCTCACAGTTCCCTGTTCACAGTGCCCTATGGGACGAGAACAGTAAGAACAGTGCAATCCAGGAGAGGTGGGGCTCACAGTTCCCTGTTCACAGTGCCCTATGGGACGAGAACAGTAAGAACAGTGGCATCTGGGAGAGGTGGGGCTCAAAGTTCCCTGTTCACAGTGCCCTATGGGACGAGAACAGTAAGAACAGTGCAATCCAGGAGAGGTGGGGCTCACAGTTCCCTGTTCACAGTGCCCTATTGGACGAGAACAGAGAGAACAGTGGTGGAGACATTCTCTATGGGGGTGAGAATAGAGTTCGCTCTGCCCTGGCTATCTATGAAAACCTAATTTGTCACCAAAATCCTTATTTTTTAAGAATACATTATTATTATTATTTTGGTGTTTGAGTATGAGATTAATTGAACGTGCGAAATCAGATTTTTTTTTTAACAAAAATGTTGGTGGCAATTTCATAACACACATCCTTCAATAGCCCAATTTAAATGGTTGCCATTACAAGAAAAGATCATGCCAGGAAAGAGTAAAGCAATCCTATAAGTTGAAACAACGTGCAGTGCCACCTCTACTAGGGGTTACAATACTGACACCTCTCCTAGGAGTTACAACACTGACACCTCTCCTAGGGGTTACAACACTGACACCTCTCCTAGGAGTTATAATACTGACACCTCTCCTAGGGGTTACAACAGTGCCACCTCTCCTAGGAGTTATAATACTAACACCTCTCCTAGGGGTTACAATACTGACACCACTCCTAGGGGTTACAACACTGACACCTCTACTAGGGGTTACAATACTGACACCTCTCCTAGGGGTTATAATACTGACACATCTCCTAGGGGTTAGAACACTGACACCTCTCCTAGGGGTTACAACACTGACACCTCTCCTAGGGGTTACAACACTGACACCTCTCCTAGGGGTTATAATACTGACACCTCTCCTAGGGGTTACAACACTGACACCTCTCCTAGGGATGACAATACTGACACCTCTCCTAGGGGTTACAACACTGACACCTCTCCTAGGGGTTATAATACTGACACCTCTCCTAGGGGTTACAACACTGACACCTCTCCTAGGGGTTACAATACTGACACCTTTCCTAAGGGTTATAATACTGACACCTCTACTAGGGGTTACAACACTGACACCTCTCCTAGGGGTTACAATACTGACACCTCTCCTAGGGGTTACAATACTGACACCTCTCCTAGGGGTTACAACACTGACACCTCTCCTAGGGGTTATAATACTCACACCTCTCCTAGGGGTTATAATACTGACACCTCTCCTAGGGGTTATAATACTGACACCTCTCCTAGGGGTTACAACACTGCCCCCCTCTCCTAGGGGTTATAATACTGACACCTCTCCTAGGGGTTACAACACTGACACCTCTACGAGGGGTTACAATACTGACACCTCTCCTAGGAGTTATAATACTGACACCTCTCCTAGGGGTTATAATACTGACACCTCTCCTAGGGGTTACAACACTGACACCTCTCCTAGGGGTTACAACACTGACACCTCTCCTAGGGGTTACAACACTAACACCTCTCCTAGGGGTTATAATACTGACACCTCTCCTAGGGGTTACAACACTGACACCTCTCCTAGGGATGACAATACTGACACCTCTCCTAGGGGTTACAACACTGACACCTCTCCGAGGGGTTATAATACTGACACCTCTCCTAGGGGATACAACACTGACACCTCTCCTAGGGGTTACAATACTGACACCTCTCCTAGGGGTTATAATACTGACACCTCTACTAGGGGTTACAACACTAACACCTCTCCTAGGGGTTACAATACTGACACCTCTCCTAGGGGTTATAATACTGACACCTCTCCTAGGGGTTACAACATTGACAACTCTACTAGGGGTTACAATACTGACACCTCTCCTAGGGGTTATAAAACTGACACCTCTCCTAGGGGTTATAATACTGACACCTCTCCTAGGGGTTACAACAGTGCCACCTCTCCTAGGAGTTATAATACTGACACCTCTCCTAGGGGTTACAACACTGACACCTCTATTAGGGGTTATAATACTGCCATCTCTCCTAGGGTTATAAACTGACACCTCTCCTAGGGGTTATAATACTGACACCTCTCCTAGGAGTTATAATACTGACACCTCTCCTAGGGGTTATAATACTGACACCTCTCCTAGGGGTTACAACACTGACACCTCTCCTAGGGGTTACAACACTGACACCTCTCCTAGGGGTTACAACACTGACACCTCTCCTAGGGGTTATAATACTGACACCTCTCCTAGGGGTTACAACACTGACACCTCTCCTAGGGATGACAATACTGACACCTCTCCTAGGGGTTACAACACTGACATCTCTCCGAGGGGTTATAATACTGACACCTCTCCTAAGGGATACAACACTGACACCTCTCCTAGGGGTTACAATACTGACACCTCTCCTAGGGGTTATAATACTGACACCTCTACTAGGGGTTACAACACTAACACCTCTCCTAGGGGTTACAATACTGACACCTCTCCTAGGGGTTATAATACTGACACCTCTCCTAGGGGTTACAACATTGACAACTCTACTAGGGGTTACAATACTGACACCTCTCCTAGGGGTTATAATACTGACACCTCTCCTAGGGGTTATAATACTGACACCTCTCCTAGGGGTTACAACAGTGCCACCTCTCCTAGGAGTTATAATACTGACACCTCTCCTAGGGGTTACAACACTGACACCTCTATTAGGGGTTATAATACTGCCATCTCTCCTAGGGTTATAAACTGACACCTCTCCTAGGGGTTACAATACTGACACATCTCCTAGGGGTTATAATACTGACACCTCTCCTAGGGGTTACAACACTGACACCTCTACTAGGGGTTACAATACTGACACCTCTCCTAGGGGTTATAATACTGACACCTCTCCTAGGGGTTATAATACTGACACCTCTCCTAGGGGTTACAACACTGACACCTCTCCTAGGGGTTATAATACTGACACCTCTCCTAGGGGTTACAACACTGACACCTCTACTAGGGGTTACAATACTGACACCTCTCCTAGGAGTTATAATACTGACACCTCTCCTAGGGGTTATAATACTGACACCTCTCCTAGGAGTTACAACACTGACACCTCTCCTAGGGGTTACAAAGCTGACACCTCTCCTAGGGGTTACAACACTGACACCTCTCATAGGGGTTACAACACTGACACCTCTACTAAGGGTTACAATAGTGACACCTCTCCTAGAAGTTATAATACTGACACCTCTACTAGGGGTTATAATACTGACACCTCTCCTAGGGGTTACAACACTGACACCTCTCCTAGGGGTTACAAAGCTGACACCTCTCCTAGGGGTTACAACACTGACACCTCTCCTTGGGGTTATAATACCGACACCTCTCCTAGGGATTACAACACTGACACCTCTCCTAAGGGTTACAATACTAACACCTCTCGAAGGGGTTACAACACTGACACCTCTCCTAGGGATTACAATACTGACACCTCTCCTAGGGGTTACAACACTGACACCTCTCCTAGGGGTTATAACACTGACACCTCTCCTAGGGGTTACATACTGACACCTTTCCTAGGGGTTACAACACTGACACCTCTCCTAGGGGTTATAATACTGACACCTCTACTAGGGGTTACAACACTGACACCTCTCCTAGGGGTTACAATACTGACCCCTCTCCTAGGGGTTACAACACTGACACCTATCCTAGGGGTTACAACACTGACACCTCTCCTAGGGGTTATAATACTGACACCTCTCCTAGGGGTTACAACACTGACACCTCTCCTAGGGGTTATAATACTGACACCTCTCCTAGGGGTCACAACACTGACACCTCTCCTAGGGGTTACAATACTGACACCTCTCCTAGGGGTTATAATACTGACACCTCTACTAGGGGTTACAACACTGACACCTCTCCTAGGGGTTACAACCCTGACACCTCTCCTAGGGGTTACATCACTGACACCTCTCCTAGGGGTTATAATACTGACACCTCTCCTAGGGATTATAATACTGACACCTCTCCTAGGGGTTATAACACTGACACCTCTACTACGGGTTATAATACTGACACCTCTCCTAGGGGTTATAATACTGACACCTCTCCTAGGGGTTACAACGTTGACAACTCTACTAGGGGTTACAATACTGACACCTCTCCTAGGGGTTATAATACTGACACCTCTCCTAGGGGTTATAATACTGACACCTCTCCTAGGGGTTACAACACTGACACCTCTCCTAGGGGTTATAATACTGACACCTCTCCTAGGGGTTACAACACTGACACCTCTCCTAGGGATGACAATACTGACACCTCTCCTAGGGGTTACAACACTGACATCTCTCCGAGGGGTTATAATACTGACACCTCTCCTAAGGGATACAACACTGACACCTCTCCTAGGGGTTACAATACTGACACCTCTCCTAGGGGTTATAATACTGACACCTCTACTAGGGGTTACACTACTAACACCTCTCCTAGGGGTTACAATACTGACACCTCTCCTAGGGGTTATAATACTGACACCTCTCCTAGGGGTTACAACATTGACAACTCTACTAGGGGTTACAATACTGACACCTCTCCTAGGGGTTATAATACTGACACCTCTCCTAGGGGTTATAATACTGACACCTCTCCTAGGGGTTACAACAGTGCCACCTCTCCTAGGAGTTATAATACTGACACCTCTCCTAGGGGTTACAACACTGACACCTCTATTAGGGGTTATAATACTGCCATCTCTCCTAGGGTTATAAACTGACACCTCTCCTAGGGGTTACAATACTGACACCTCTCCTAGGGGTTATAATACTGACACCTCTCCTAGGGGTTACAACACTGACACCTCTACTAGGGGTTACAATACTGACACCTCTCCTAGGGGTTATAATACTGACACCTCTCCTAGGGGTTATAATACTGACACCTCTCCTAGGGGTTACAACACTGACACCTCTCCTAGGGGTTATAATACTGACACCTCTCCTAGGGGTTACAACACTGACACCTCTACTAGGGGTTACAATACTGACACCTCTCCTAGGAGTTATAATACTGACACCTCTCCTAGGGGTTATAATACTGACACCTCTCCTAGGAGTTACAACACTGACACCTCTCCTAGGGGTTACAAAGCTGACACCTCTCCTAGGGGTTACAACACTGACACCTCTCCTAGGGGTTACAACACTGACACCTCTACTAAGGGTTACAATAGTGACACCTCTCCTAGAAGTTATAATACTGACACCTCTACTAGGGGTTATAATACTGACACCTCTCCTAGGGGTTACAACACTGACACCTCTCCTAGGGGTTACAAAGCTGACACCTCTCCTAGGGGTTACAACACTGACACCTCTCCTTGGGGTTATAATACCGACACCTCTCCTAGGGATTACAACACTGACACCTCTCCTAGGGGTTACAATACTGACACCTCTCGAAGGGGTTACAACACTGACACCTCTCCTAGGGATTACAATACTGACACCTCTCCTAGGGGTTACAACACTGACACCTCTCCTAGGGGTTATAACACTGACACCTCTCCTAGGGGTTACATACTGACACCTTTCCTAGGGGTTACAACACTGACACCTCTCCTAGGGGTTATAATACTGACACCTCTACTAGGGGTTACAACACTGACACCTCTCCTAGGGGTTACAATACTGACCCCTCTCCTAGGGGTTACAACACTGACACCTATCCTAGGGGTTACAACACTGACACCTCTCCTAGGGGTTATAATACTGACACCTCTCCTAGGGGTTACAACACTGACACCTCTCCTAGGGGTTATAATACTGACACCTCTCCTAGGGGTCACAACACTGACACCTCTCCTAGGGGTTACAATACTGACACCTCTCCTAGGGGTTATAATACTGACACCTCTACTAGGGGTTACAACACTGACACCTCTCCTAGGGGTTACAACCCTGACACCTCTCCTAGGGGTTACATCACTGACACCTCTCCTAGGGGTTATAATACTGACACCTCTCCTAGGGATTATAATACTGACACCTCTCCTAGGGGTTATAACACTGACACCTCTACTACGGGTTATAATACTGACACCTCTCCTAGGGGTTATAATACTGACACCTCTCCTAGGGGTTACAACGTTGACAACTCTACTAGGGGTTACAATACTGACACCTCTCCTAGGGGTTATAATACTGACACCTCTCCTAGGGGTTATAATACTGACACCTCTCCTAGGGGTTACAACAGTGCCACCTCTCCTAGGAGTTATAATACTGACACCTCTCCTAGGGGTTACAACACTGACACCTCTATTAGGGGTTATAATACTGCCATCTCTCCTAGGGTTATAAACTGACACCTCTCCTAGTGGTTACAATACTGACACCTCTCCTAGGGGTTATAATACTGACACCTCTCCTAGGGGTTACAACACTGACACCTCTACTAGGGGTTACAATACTGACACCTCTCCTAGGGGTTATAATACTGACACCTCTCCTAGGGGTTATAATACTGACACCTCTCCTAGGGGTTACAACACTGACACCTCTCCTAGGGGTTATAATACTGACACCTCTCCTAGGGGTTACAACACTGACACCTCTACTAGGGGTTACAATACTGACACCTCTCCTAGGAGTTATAATACTGACACCTCTCCTAGGAGTTACAACACTGACACCTCTCCTAGGGGTTACAAAGCTGACACCTCTCCTAGGGGTTACAACACTGACACCTCTCCTAGGGGTTACAACACTGACACCTCTACTAAGGGTTACAATACTGACACCTCTCCTAGAAGTTATAATACTGACATCTCTACTAGGGGTTATAATACTGACACCTCTCCTAGGGGTTACAACACTGACACCTCTCCTAGGGGTTACAAAGCTGACACCTCTCCTAGGGGTTACAACACTGACACCTCTCCTTGGGGTTATAATACCGACACCTCTCCTAGGGATTACAACACTGACACCTCTCCTAGGGGTTACAATACTGACACCTCTCGAAGGGGTTACAACACTGACACCTCTCCTAGGGATTACAATACTGACACCTCTCCTAGGGGTTACAACACTGACACCTCTCCTAGGGGTTATAACACTGACACCTCTCCTAGGGGTTACATACTGACACCTTTCCTAGGGGTTACAACACTGACACCTCTCCTAGGGGTTATAATACTGACACCTCTACTAGGGGTTACAACACTGACACCTCTCCTAGGGGTTACAATACTGACCCCTCTCCTAGTGGTTACAACACTGACACCTATCCTAGGGGTTACAACACTGACACCTCTCCTAGGGGTTATAATACTGACACCTCTCCTAGGGGTTACAACACTGACACCTCTCCTAGGGATGACAATACTGACACCTCTCCTAGGGGTTACAACACTGACACCTCTCCTAGGGGTTATAATACTGACACCTCTCCTAGGGGTTACAACACTGACACCTCTCCTAGGGGTTACAATACTGACACCTCTCCTAGGGGTTATAATACTGACAGCTCTACTAGGGGTTACAACACTGACACCTCTCCTAGGGGTTACAACCCTGACACCTCTCCTAGGGGTTACATCACTGACACCTCTCCTAGGGGTTATAATACTGACACCTCTCCTAGGGATTATAATACTGACACCTCTCCTAGGGGTTATAACACTGACACCTCTACTACGGGTTATAATACTGACACCTCTCCTAGGGGTTACAATACTGACACCTCTCCTAGGGGTTACAACACTGACACCTCTCCTAGGGGTTATAATACTCACAGCTCTCCTAGGGGTTATAATACTGACACCTCTCCTAGGGGTTATAATACTGACATCTCTCCTAGGGGTTACAACACTGACACCTCTCCTAGGGGTTATAATACTGACACCTCTCCTAGGAGTTATAATACTGACACCTCTCCTAGGGGTTATAATACTGACACCTCTCCTAGGAGTTACAACACTGACACCTCTCCTAGGGGTTACAATGCTGACACCTCTCCTAGGGGTTACAACACTGACACCTCTCCTAGGGGTTACAATACTGACACCTCTACTAGGGGTTACAATACTGACACCTCTCCTAGAAGTTATAATACTGACACCTCTACTAGGGTTTATAATACTGACACCTCTCCTAGGGGTTACCACACTGACACCTCTCCTAGGGGTTACAAAGCTGACACCTTTCCTACGGGTTACAACACTGACACCTCTCCTTGGGGTTATAATAAAGACACCTCTCCTAGGGGTTACAACACTGACACCTCTCCTAGGGGTTATAATACTGACACCTCTACTAGGGGTTACAACACTGACACCTCTCCTAGGGGTTATAATACTGACACCTCTACTAGGGGTTACAACACTGACACCTATCCTAGGGGTTACAACACTGACCCGTCTCCTAGGAGTTTTAATGCTGACACTTCTCCTAAATGGTTATAATACTGACACCTCTCCTAGGGGTTTTAATACTGACACCTCTCCTAGGGGTTATAATACTGACACCTCTCCTAGGGGTTACAACACTGACACCTCTCCTAGGGGTTATAATACTGACACCTCTCCTAGGGGTTATAATACTGACACCTCTCCTAGGGGTTATAATACTGACACCTCTCCTAGGGGTTATAATACTGACACCTCTCCTAGGGGTTACAACACTGACACCTCTCCTAGGGGTTATAATACTGACACCTCTCCTAGGGGTTATAATACTGACACCTCTCATACAACACTGCCACCTCTCCTAGGAGTTATAATACTGACACCTCTCCTAGGGGTTATAATACTGCCACCTCTCCTAGGGGTTATAATACTGACACCTCTCCTAAGGGTTATAATACTGCCAGCATTCCTAGGGGTTATAATACTGCCATCTCTCATACAACACTGCCACCTCTCCTAGGGGTTATAATATTGCCACCTCTCCTAGGGGTTACAACAGTGCCAACTCTCCTAGGGGTTACACCAGTGCCACCTCTCCTAGGGGTAACACACGTGCCACTCTCCTAGGGATTACACCAGTGCCACCTCTCCTAGGTGTTACAACACTGACACCTCTCCTAGGGGTTATAACACTGACACCTCTCCTAGGGGTTACAACACTGACACCTCTCCTAGGGGTTACAACACTGACACCTCTCCTAGGGGTTATAATACTGACACCTCTCCTAGGGGTTACAACAGTGCCACCTCTCCTAGGAGTTATAATACTGACACCTCTCCTAGGGGTTACAACACTGACACCTCTATTAGGGGTTATAATACTGCCATCTCTCCTAGGGTTATAAACTGACACCTCTCCTAGGGGTTACAATACTGACACCTCTCCTAGGGGTTATAATACTGACACCTCTCCTAGGGGTTACAACACTGACACCTCTACTAGGGGTTACAATACTGACACCTCTCCTAGGGGTTATAATACTGACACCTCTCCTAGGGGTTATAATACTGACACCTCTCCTAGGGGTTACAACACTGACACCTCTCCTAGGGGTTATAATACTGACACCTCTCCTAGGGGTTACAACACTGACACCTCTACTAGGGGTTACAATACTGACACCTCTCCTAGGAGTTATAATACTGACACCTCTCCTAGGGGTTATAATACTGACACCTCTCCTAGGAGTTACAACACTGACACCTCTCCTAGGGGTTACAAAGCTGACACCTCTCCTAGGGGTTACAACACTGACACCTCTCCTAGGGGTTACAACACTGACACCTCTACTAAGGGTTACAATAGTGACACCTCTCCTAGAAGTTATAATACTGACACCTCTACTAGGGGTTATAATACTGACACCTCTCCTAGGGTTTACAACACTGACACCTCTCCTAGGGGTTACAAAGCTGACACCTCTCCTAGGGGTTACAACACTGACACCTCTCCTTGGGGTTATAATACCGACACCTCTCCTAGGGATTACAACACTGACACCTCTCCTAGGGGTTACAATACTGACACCTCTCGAAGGGGTTACAACACTGACACCTCTCCTAGGGATTACAATACTGACACCTCTCCTAGGGGTTACAACACTGACACCTCTCCTAGGGGTTATAACACTGACACCTCTCCTAGGGGTTACATACTGACACCTTTCCTAGGGGTTACAACACTGACACCTCTCCTAGGGGGTTATAATACTGACACCTCTACTAGGGGTTACAACACTGACACCTCTCCTAGGGGTTACAATACTGACCCCTCTCCTGGGGGTTACAACACTGACACCTATCCTGGGGGTTACAACACTGACACCTCTCCTAGGGGTTATAATACTGACACCTCTCCTAGGGGTTACAACACTGACACCTCTCCTAGGGGTTATAATACTGACACCTCTCCTAGGGGTTACAACACTGACACCTCTCCTAGGGGTTACAATACTGACACCTCTCCTAGGGGTTATAATACTGACACCTCTACTAGGGGTTACAACACTGACACCTCTCCTAGGGGTTACAACCCTGACACCTCTCCTAGGGGTTACATCACTGACACCTCTCCTAGGGGTTATAATACTGACACCTCTCCTAGGGATTATAATACTGACACCTCTCCTAGGGGTTATAACACTGACACCTCTACTACGGGTTATAATACTGACACCTCTCCTAGGGGTTATAATACTGACACCTCTCCTAGGGGTTACAACATTGACAACTCTACTAGGGGTTACAATACTGACACCTCTCCTAGGGGTTATAATACTGACACCTCTCCTAGGGGTTATAATACTGACACCTCTCCTAGGGGGTTACAACAGTGCCACCTCTCCTAGGAGTTATAATACTGACACCTCTCCTAGGGGTTACAACACTGACACCTCTATTAGGGTTGTAATACTGCCATCTCTCCTAGGGTTATAAACTGACACCTCTCCTAGTGGTTACAATACTGACACCTCTCCTAGGGGTTATAATACTGACACCTCTCCTAGGGGTTACAACACTGACACCTCTACTAGGGGTTACAATACTGACACCTCTCCTAGGGGTTATAATACTGACACCTCTCCTAGGGGTTATAATACTGACACCCTCTCCTAGGGGTTACAACACTGACACCTCTCCTAGGGGTTATAATACTGACACCTCTCCTAAGGGTTACAACACTGACACCTCTACTAGGGGTTACAATACTGACACCTCTCCTAGGAGTTATAATACTGACACCTCTCCTAGGGGTTATAATACTGACACCTCTCCTAGGAGTTACAACACTGACACCTCTCCTAGGGGTTACAAAGCTGACACCTCTCCTAGGGGTTACAAACACTGACACCTCTCCTAGGGGTTACAACACTGACACCTCTACTAAGGGTTACAATACTGACACCTCTCCTAGAAGTTATAATACTGACAACTCTACTAGGGGTTATAATACTGACACCTCTCCTAGGGGTTACAACACTGACACCTCTCCTAGGGGTTACAAAGCTGACACCTCTCCTAGGGGTTACAACACTGACACCTCTCCTTGGGCTTATAATACCGACACCTCTCCTAGGAGTTACAACACTGACACCTCTCCTAGGGGTTACAATACTGACACCTCTCGAAGGGGTTACAACACTGACACCTCTCCTAGGGATTACAATACTGACACCTCTCCTAGGGGTTACAACACTGACACCTCTCCTAGGGGTTACAACACTGACACCTCTCCTAGGGGTTATAATACTGACACCTCTCCTAGGGGTTACAACACTGACACCTCTCCTAGGGGTTACAATACTGACACCTCTCCTAGGAGTTACAATACTGCCACCTCTCCTAGGGGTTATAATACTGCCACCTCTCCTAGGGGTTACAACACTGCCACCTCTCCTAGGGGTTACAATACTGCCACCTCTCCTAGGGGTTACAACACTGCCACCTCTCCTAGGGGTTACAACACTGCCACCTCTCCTAGGGGTTACAACACTGACACCTCTCCTAGGGGTTACAACACTGACACCTCTCCTAGGGGTTACAACACTGACACCTCTCCTAGGGGTTACAACACTGACACCTCTCCTAGGGGTTACAACACTGACACCTCTCCTAGGGGTTATAATACTGACACCTCTCCTAGGGGTTACAACACTGACACCTCTCCTAGGGGTTACAACACTGACACCTCTCCTAGGGGTTATAATACTGACACCTCTCCTAGGGGTTACAACACTGACACCTCTCCTAGGGGTTATAATACTGACACCTCTCCTAGGGGTTACAACACTGACACCTCTCCTAGGGGTTATAACACTGACACCTCTCCTAGGGGTTATAATACTGACACCTCTCCTAGGGGTTACAACACTGACACCTCTCCTAGGGGTTATAATACTGACACCTCTCCTGGGGTTACAACACTGACACCTCTCCTAGGGGTTACAATACTGACACCTCTCCTAGGGGTTATAATACTGACACCTCTCCTAGGGGTTACAACACTGACACCTCTCCTAGGGGTTACAACACTGACACCTCTCCTAGGGGTTACAACACTGACACCTCTCCTAGGGGTTACAATACTGACACCTCTCCTAGGGGTTACAATACTGACACCTCTCCTAGGGGTTACAACACTGACACCTCTCCTAGGGGTTATAATACTGACACCTCTCCTAGGGGTTACAACACTGACACCTCTCCTAGGGGTTACAACACTGACACCTCTCCTAGGGGTTACAACACTGACACCTCTCCTAGGGGTTATAACACTGACACCTCTCCTAGGGGTTACAACACTGACACCTCTCCTAGGGGTTACAATACTGACACCTCTCCTAGGGGTTACAATACTGACACCTCTCCTAGGGGTTACAACACTGACACCTCTCCTAGGGGTTATAATACTGACACCTCTCCTAGGGGTTATAATACTGACACCTCTCCTAGGGGTTATAATACTGACACCTCTCCCTGGGGTTACAACACTGACACCTCTCCTAGGGGTTATAATACTGACACCTCTCCTAGGGGTTATAATACTGACACCTCTCCTAGGGGTTATAATACTGACACCTCTCCTAGGGGTTACAACACTGACACCTCTCCTAGGGGTTATAATACTGACACCTCTCCTAGGGGTTACAACACTGACACCTCTCCTAGGGGTTACAATACTGACACCTCTCCTAGGGGTTATAATACTGACACCTCTCCTAGGGGTTACAACACTGACACCTCTCCTAGGGGTTACAACACTGACACCTCTCCTAGGGGTTACAAAACTGACACCTCTCCTAGGGGTTACAACACCGACACCTCTCCTAGGGGTTACAATACTGACACCTCTCCTAGGGGTTATAATACTGACACCTCTCCTAGGGGTTATAATACTGACACCTCTCCTAGGGGTTACAACACTGACACCTCTCCTAGGGGTTACAATACTGACACCTCTCCTAGGGGTTATAATACTGACACCTCTCCTTGGGGTTATAATACTGACACCTCTCCTAGGGGTTACAACACTGACACCTCTCCTGGGGTTGCAATACTGACACCTCTCCTAGGGGTTGCAATACTGACACCTCTCCTAGGGGTTACAATACTGACACCTCTCCTAGGGGTTGCAACACTGACACCTCTCCTAGGGGTTATAACACTGACACCTCTCCTAGGGGTTACAACACTGACACCTCTCCTAGGGGTTACAACACTGACACCTCTCCTAGGGGTTATAATACTGACACCTCTCCTAGGGGTTACAACACTGACACCTCTCCTGGGGGTTACAATACTGACCCCTCTCCTAGTGGTTACAACACTGACACCTCTCCTAGGGGTTACAACACTGACACCTCTCCTAGGGGTTATAATACTGACACCTCTCCTAGGGGTTACAACACTGACACCTCTCCTAGGGGTTACAATACTGACACCTCTCCTAGGGGTTACAACACTGACACCTCTCCTAGGGGTTATAATACTGACACCTCTCCTAGGGGTTACAACACTGACACCTCTCCTAGGGGTTACAATACTGACACCTCTCCTAGGGGTTACAATACTGACACCTCTCCTAGGGGTTACAACACTGACACCTCTCCTAGGGGTTACAACACTGACACCTCTCCTAGGGGTTACAACACTGACACCTCTCCTAGGGGTTATAACACTGACACCTCTCCTAGGGGTTATAATACTGACACCTCTCCTAGGGGTTACAACACTGACACCTCTCCTACGGGTTATAATACTGACACCTCTCCTAGGGGGTTACAACACTGACACCTCTCCTAGGGGTTACAACACCGACACCTCTCCTAGGGGTTATAATACTGACACCTCTCCTAGGGGTTATAATACTGACACCTCTCCTAGGGGTTATAATACCGACACCTCTCCTAGGGGTTACAACACTGACACCTCTCCTAGGGGTTATAATACTGACACCTCTCCTAGGGGTTACAATACCGACACCTCTCCTAGGGGTTATAATACTGACACCTCTCCTAGGGGTTACAACACTGACACCTCTCCTAGGGGTTACAATGCTGACACCTCTCCTAGGGGTTACAACACCGACACCTCTCCTAGGGGTTACAATACTGACACCTCTCCTAGGGGTTACAATACTGACACCTCTCCTAGGGGTTATAATACTGACACCTCTACTAGGGTTTACAATACTGACACCTCTCCTAGGGGTTACCACACTGACACCTCTCCTAGGGGTTACAACACTGACACCTCTCCTGGGGTTACAAACACTGACACCTCTCCTTGGGGTTACAACACGACACCTCTCCTAGGGGTTACAACACTGACACCTCTCCTAGGGGTTATAATACTGACACCTCTCCTAGGGGTTACAACACTGACACCTCTCCTAGGGGTTATAACACTGACACCTCTCCTAGGGGTTACAACACTGACACCTCTCCTAGGGGTTACAACACTGACACCTCTCCTAGGAGTTATAATGCTGACACCTCTCCTAAGTGGTTATAACACTGACACCTCTCCTAGGGGTTTTAATACTGACACCTCTCCTAGGGGTTATAATACTGACACCTCTCCTGGGGGGTTACAACACTGACACCTCTCCTAGGGGTTATAATACTGACACCTCTCCTAGGGGTTATAATACTGACACCTCTCCTAGGGGTTATAATACTGACACCTCTCCTGGGGGTTATAATACTGACACCTCTCCTAGGGGGTTACAACACTGACACCTCTCCTAGGGGTTATAATACTGACACCTCTCCTAGGGGTTATAATACTGACACCTCTCTGTACAACACTGCCACCTCTCCTAGGGGTTATAATACTGACACCTCTCCTAGGGGTTATAATACTGCCACCTCTCCTAGGGGTTATAACACTGACACCTCTCCTAAGGGTTATAATACTGCCACCTCCTAGGGGTTATAATACTGCCATCTCTCATACAACACTGCCACCTCTCCTAGGGGTTATAATACTGCCACCTCTCCTAGGGGTTACAACAGTGCCACCTCTCCTGGGGGTTACACCAGTGCCACCTCTCCTAGGGGTAACACACGTGCCACTCTCCTAGGGGATTACACCAGTGCCACCTCTCCTAGGTGTTACAACACTGACACCTCTCCTAGGGGTTATAACACTGACACCTCTCCTAGGGGTTACAACACTGACACCTCTCCTAGGGTTACAACACTGACACCTCTCCTGGGGGTTATAATACTGACACCTCTCCTAGGGGTTACAACACTGCCACCTCTCCTAGGGGTTATAATACTGACACCTCTCCTAGGGGTTACAACACTGACACCTCTACTAGGGGTTATAATACTGACATCTCTCCTAGGGGTTATAATACTGACACCTCTCCTAGGGGTTACAATACTGACACCTCTCCTAGGGGTTATAATACTGACACCTCTCCTAGGGGTTACAACACTGACACCTCTCCTAGGGGTTACAATACTGACACCTCTCCTAGGGGTTATAATACTGACACCTCTCCTAGGGGTTATAATACTGACACCTCTCCTAGGGGTTACAACACTGACACCTCTCCTAGGGGTTATAATACTGACACCTCTCCTAGGGGTTACAACACTGACACCTCTCCTAGGGGTTACAATACTGACACCTCTCCTAGGGTTATAATACTGACACCTCTCCTAGGGGTTATAATACTGACACCTCTCCTAGGGTTACAACACTGACACCTCTCCTAGGGGTTACAAAGCTGACACCTCTCCTAGGGGTTACAACACTGACACCTCTCCTAGGGGTTACAATACTGACACCTCTCCTAGGGGTTACAATACTGACACCTCTCCTAGGGGTTATAATACTGACACCTCTCCTAGGGGTTACAACACTGACACCTCTCCTAGGGGTTACAATACTGACACCTCTCCTAGGGGTTACAACACTGACACCTCTCCTTGGGGTTATAATACCGACACCTCTCCTAGGGGTTACAACACTGACACCTCTCCTAGGGGTTACAATACTGACACCTCTCCTAGGGGTTACAACACTGACACCTCTCCTAGGGGTTATAACACTGACACCTCTCCTAGGGGTTACAACACTGACACCTCTCCTAGGGGTTACAACACTGACACCTCTCCTAGGGGTTATAATACTGACACCTCTCCTAGGGGTTACAACACTGACACCTCTCCTAGGGGTTACAATACTGACACCTCTCCTAGGGGTTACAACACTGACACCTCTCCTAGGGGTTACAACACTGACACCTCTCCTAGGGGTTACAACACTGACACCTCTCCTAGGGGTTATAATACTGACACCTCTCCTAGGGGTTACAACACTGACACCTCTCCTAGGGGTTACAATACTGACACCTCTCCTAGGGGTTATAATACTGACACCTCTACTAGGGGTTACAACACTGACACCTCTCCTAGGGGTTACAACCCTGACACCTCTCCTAGGGGTTACATCACTGACACCTCTCCTAGGGGTTATAATACTGACACCTCTCCTAGGGATTATAATACTGACACCTCTCCTAGGGGTTATAACACTGACACCTCTACTACGGGTTATAATACTGACACCTCTCCTAGGGGTTACAATACTGACACCTCTCCTAGGGGTTACAACATTGACAACTCTACTAGGGGTTACAATACTGACACCTCTCCTAGGGGTTATAATACTGACACCTCTCCTAGGGGTTATAATACTGACACCTCTCCTAGGGGTTACAACAGTGACACCTCTCCTAGGAGTTATAATACTGACACCTCTCCTAGGGGTTACAACACTGACACCTCTACTAGGGGTTATAATACTGCCATCTCTCCTAGGGTTATAAACTGACACCTCTCCTAGTGGTTACAATACTGACACCTCTCCTAGGGGTTATAATACTGACACCTCTCCTAGGGGTTACAACACTGACACCTCTACTAGGGTTACAATACTGACACCTCTCCTAGGGGTTATAATACTGACACCTCTCCTAGGGGTTATAATACTGACACCTCTCCTAGGGGTTACAACACTGACACCTCTCCTAGGGGTTATAATACTGACACCTCTCCTAGGGGGTTACAACACTGACACCTCTACTAGGGGTTACAATACTGACACCTCTCCTAGGAGTTATAATACTGACACCTCTCCTAGGGGTTATAATACTGACACCTCTCCTAGGAGTTACAACACTGACACCTCTCCTAGGGGTTACAAAGCTGACACCTCTCCTAGGGGTTACAACACTGACACCTCTCCTAGGGGGTTACAACACTGACACCTCTACTAAGGGTTACAATACTGACACCTCTCCTAGAAGTTATAATACTGACATCTCTACTAGGGGTTATAATACTGACACCTCTCCTAGGGGTTACAACACTGACACCTCTCCTAGGGGTTACAAAGCTGACACCTCTCCTAGGGGTTACAACACTGACACCTCTCCTTGGGCTTATAATACCGACACCTCTCCTAGGGATTACAACACTGACACCTCTCCTAGGGGTTACAATACTGACACCTCTCGAAGGGGTTACAACACTGACACCTCTCCTAGGGATTACAATACTGACACCTCTCCTAGGGGTTACAACACTGACACCTCTCCTAGGGGTTACAACACTGACACCTCTCCTAGGGGTTATAATACTGACACCTCTACTAGGGGTTACAACACTGACACCTCTCCTAGGGGTTACAATACTGACACCTCTCCTAAGGGTTATAATACTGCCAGCATTCCTAGGGGTTATAATACTGCCATCTCTCATACAACACTGCCACCTCTCCTAGGGGTTATAATATTGCCACCTCTCCTAGGGGTTACAACAGTGCCAACTCTCCTAGGGGTTACACCAGTGCCACCTCTCCTAGGGGTAACACACGTGCCACTCTCCTAGGGATTACACCAGTGCCACCTCTCCTAGGTGTTACAACACTGACACCTCTCCTAGGGGTTATAACACTGACACCTCTCCTAGGGGTTACAACACTGACACCTCTCCTAGGGGTTACAACACTGACACCTCTCCTAGGGGTTATAATACTGACACCTCTACTAGGGGTTACAACACTGACACCTCTCCTAGGGGTTATAATACTGACACCTCTACTAGGGGTTACAACACTGACACCTATCCTAGGGGTTACAACACTGACACCTCTCCTAGGGGTTATAATACTGACACCTCTCCTAGGGGTTATAATAATGACACCTCTCCTAGGGGTTATAATACTGACACCTCTCCTAGGGGTTACAACACTGACACCTCTACTAGGGGTTATAATACTGACACCTCTCCTAGGGGTTATAATACTGACACCTCTCCTAGGGGTTACAACACTGACACCTCTCCTAGGGGTTATAATACTGACACCTCTCCTAGGGGTTATAATACTGACACCTCTCCTAGGGGTTATAATACTGACACCTCTCCTAGGGGTTATAATACTGACACCTCTCCTAGGGGTTACAACAGTGCCAACTCTCCTAGGGGTTACACCAGTGCCACCTCTCCTAGGGGTAACACACGTGCCACTCTCCTAGGGATTACACCAGTGCCACCTCTCCTAGGTGTTACAACACTGACACCTCTCCTAGGGGTTATAACACTGACACCTCTCCTAGGGGTTACAACACTGACACCTCTCCTAGGGGTTACAACACTGACACCTCTCCTAGGGGTTATAATACTGACACCTCTACTAGGGGTTACAACACTGACACCTCTCCTAGGGGTTATAATACTGACACCTCTACTAGGGGTTACAACACTGACACCTCTCCTAGGGGTTACAACACTGACACCTCTCCTAGGGGTTATAATACTGACACCTCTCCTAGGGGTTATAATACTGACACCTCTCCTAGGGGTTATAATACTGACACCTCTCCTAGGGGTTACAACACTGACACCTCTACTAGGGGTTATAATACTGACACCTCTCCTAGGGGTTATAATACTGACACCTCTCCTAGGGGTTACAACACTGACACCTCTCCTAGGGGTTATAATACTGACACCTCTCCTAGGGGTTATAATACTGACACCTCTCCTAGGGGTTATAATACTGACACTTCTCCTAGGGGTTATAATACTGACACCTCTCCTAGGGGTTACAACACTGACAGCTCTCCTAGGGGTTATAATACTGACACCTCTCCTAGGGGTTATAATACTGACACCTCTCATACAACACTGCCACCTCTCCTAGGGGTTATAATACTGACACCTCTCCTAGGGGTTATAATACTGACACCTCTACTAGGGGTTACAACACTGACACCTCTCCTAGGGGTTACAACACTGACACCTCTCCTAGGGGTTACAACACTGACACCTATCCTAGGGGTTACAACACTGACACCTCTCCTAGGGGTTATAATACTGACACCTCTCCTAGGGGTTATAATACTGACACCTTTCCTAGGGGTTATAATACTGACACCTCTCCTAGGGGTTACAACACTGACACCTCTCCTAGGGGTTATAATACTGACACCTCTCCTAGGGCTTATAATACTGACACCTCTCCTAGGGGTTATAACACTGACAACTCTACTACGGTTTATAATACTGACACCTCTCCTAGGGGTTACAATACTGACACCTCTCCTAGGGGTTATAATACTGACACCTCTCCTAGGTGTTATAATACTGACACCTCTCCTAGGGGTTACAACACTGACACCTCTCCTAGGGGTTATAATACTGACACCTCTCCTAGGGGTTACAACACTGACACCTCTACGAGGGGTTACAATACTGACACCTCAACTAGGAGTTATAATACTGACACCTCTCCTAGGGGTTATAATACTGACACCTCTCCTAGGGGTTACAACACTGACACCTCTCCTAGGGGTTACAACACTGACACCTCTCCTAGGGGTTACAACACTGACACCTCTCCTAGGGGTTATAATACTGACACCTCTCCTAGGGGTTACAACACTGACACCTCTCCTAGGGATGACAATACTGACACCTCTCCTAGGGGTTACAACACTGACACCTCTCCTAGGGGTTACAATACTGACACCTCTGCTAGGGGTTACAACACTGACACCTCTCCTAGGGGTTACAACACTGACACCTCTCCTAGGGGTTATAATACTGACACCTCTCCTAGGGGTTATAACACTGACACCTCTCCTAGGGGTTATAATACTGACACCTCTCCTAGGGGTTACAACACTGACACCTCTACTAGGGGTTACAATACTGACACCTCTCCTAGGAGTTATAATACTGACACCTCTCCTAGGGGTTATAATACTGACACCTCTCCTAGGAGTTACAACACTGACACCTCTCCTAGGGGTTACAAAGCTGACACCGCTCCTAGGGGTTACAACACTGACACCTCTACTAGGGGTTACAATACTGACACCTCTCCTAGAAGTTATAATACTGACACCTCTACTAGGGGTTATAATACTGACACCTCTCCTAGGGGTTACAACACTGACACCTCTCCTTGGGGTTATAATACCGACACCTCTCATAGGGGTTACAACACTGACCTCTCTCCTAGGGGTTAAAATACTGACACCTCTCGAAGGGGTTACAACACTGACACCTCTCCTAGGGATTACAATACTGACACCTCTCCTAGGGGTTACAACACTGACACCTCTCCTAGGGGTTATAACACTGACACCTCTCCTAGGGGTTACAACACTGACACCTCTCCTAGGGGTTACAACACTGACACCTCTCCTAGGGGTTACAATACTGACACCTCTCCTAGGGGTTATAATACTGACACCTCTACTAGGGGTTACAACACTGACACCTCTCCTAGGGGTTACAACCCTGACACCTCTCCTAGGGGTTACATCACTGACACCTCTCCTAGGGGTTATAATACTGACACCTCTCCTAGGGATTATAATACTGACACCTCTCCTAGGGGTTATAACACTGACACCTCTACTACGGGTTATAATACTGACACCTCTCCTAGGGGTTACAATACTGACACCTCTACTAGGGGTTACAACACTGACACCTATCCTAGGGGTTACAACACTGACACCTCTCCTAGGGGTTATAATACTGACACCTCTCCTAGGGGTTATAATACTGACACCTCTCCTAGGGGTTATAATACTGACACCTCTCCTAGGGGTTACAACACTGACACCTCTACTAGGGGTTATAATACTGACACCTCTCCTAGGGGTTATAATACTGACACCTCTCCTAGGGGTTACAACACTGACACCTCTCCTAGGGGTTATAATACTGACACCTCTCCTAGGGGTTATAATACTGACACCTCTCCTAGGGGTTATAATACTGACACCTCTCCTAGGGGTTATAATACTGACACCTCTCCTAGGGGTTACAACAGTGCCAACTCTCCTAGGGGTTACACCAGTGCCACCTCTCCTAGGGGTAACACACGTGCCACTCTCCTAGGGATTACACCAGTGCCACCTCTCCTAGGTGTTACAACACTGACACCTCTCCTAGGGGTTATAACACTGACACCTCTCCTAGGGGTTACAACACTGACACCTCTCCTAGGGGTTACAACACTGACACCTCTCCTAGGGGTTATAATACTGACACCTCTACTAGGGGTTACAACACTGACACCTCTCCTAGGGGTTATAATACTGACACCTCTACTAGGGGTTACAACACTGACACCTATCCTAGGGGTTACAACACTGACACCTCTCCTAGGGGTTATAATACTGACACCTCTCCTAGGGGTTATAATACTGACACCTCTCCTAGGGGTTATAATACTGACACCTCTCCTAGGGGTTACAACACTGACACCTCTACTAGGGGTTATAATACTGACACCTCTCCTAGGGGTTATAATACTGACACCTCTCCTAGGGGTTACAACACTGACACCTCTCCTAGGGGTTATAATACTGACACCTCTCCTAGGGGTTATAATACTGACACCTCTCCTAGGGGTTATAATACTGACACCTCTCCTAGGGGTTATAATACTGACACCTCTCCTAGGGGTTACAACACTGACACCTCTCCTAGGGGTTATAATACTGACACCTCTCCTAGGGGTTATAATACTGACACCTCTCATACAACACTGCCACCTCTCCTAGGGGTTATAATACTGACACCTCTCCTAGGGGTTATAATACTGACACCTCTACTAGGGGTTACAACACTGACACCTCTCCTAGGGGTTACAACACTGACACCTCTCCTAGGGGTTACAACACTGACACCTATCCTAGGGGTTACAACACTGACACCTCTCCTAGGGGTTATAATACTGACACCTCTCCTAGGGGTTATAATACTGACACCTTTCCTAGGGGTTATAATACTGACACCTCTCCTAGGGGTTACAACACTGACACCTCTCCTAGGGGTTATAATACTGACACCTCTCCTAGGGCTTATAATACTGACACCTCTCCTAGGGGTTATAACACTGACAACTCTACTACGGTTTATAATACTGACACCTCTCCTAGGGGTTACAATACTGACACCTCTCCTAGGGGTTATAATACTGACACCTCTCCTAGGTGTTATAATACTGACACCTCTCCTAGGGGTTACAACACTGACACCTCTCCTAGGGGTTATAATACTGACACCTCTCCTAGGGGTTACAACACTGACACCTCTACGAGGGGTTACAATACTGACACCTCAACTAGGAGTTATAATACTGACACCTCTCCTAGGGGTTATAATACTGACACCTCTCCTAGGGGTTACAACACTGACACCTCTCCTAGGGGTTACAACACTGACACCTCTCCTAGGGGTTACAACACTGACACCTCTCCTAGGGGTTATAATACTGACACCTCTCCTAGGGGTTACAACACTGACACCTCTCCTAGGGATGACAATACTGACACCTCTCCTAGGGGTTACAACACTGACACCTCTCCTAGGGGTTACAATACTGACACCTCTGCTAGGGGTTACAACACTGACACCTCTCCTAGGGGTTACATCACTGACACCTCTCCTAGGGGTTATAATACTGACACCTCTCCTAGGGGTTATAACACTGACACCTCTACTACGGGTTATAATACTGACACCTCTCCTAGGGGTTACAACACTGACACCTCTCCTAGGGGTTATAATACTGACACCTCTCCTAGGGGTTACAACACTGACACCTCTACTAGGGGTTACAATACTGACACCTCTCCTAGGAGTTATAATACTGTAACCTCTCCTAGGGGTTATAATACTGACACCTCTCCTAGGAGTTACAACACTGACACCTCTCCTAGGGGTTACAAAGCTGACACCGCTCCTAGGGGTTACAACACTGACACCTCTACTAGGGGTTACAATACTGACACCTCTCCTAGAAGTTATAATACTGACACCTCTACTAGGGGTTATAATACTGACACCTCTCCTAGGGGTTACAACACTGACACCTCTCCTTGGGGTTATAATACCGACACCTCTCATAGGGGTTACAACACTGACCTCTCTCCTAGGGGTTAAAATACTGACACCTCTCGAAGGGGTTACAACACTGACACCTCTCCTAGGGATTACAATACTGACACCTCTCCTAGGGGTTACAACACTGACACCTCTCCTAGGGGTTATAACACTGACACCTCTCCTAGGGGTTACAACACTGACACCTCTCCTAGGGGTTACAACACTGACACCTCTCCTAGGGGTTACAATACTGACACCTCTCCTAGGGGTTATAATACTGACACCTCTACTAGGGGTTACAACACTGACACCTCTCCTAGGGGTTACAACCCTGACACCTCTCCTAGGGGTTACATCACTGACACCTCTCCTAGGGGTTATAATACTGACACCTCTCCTAGGGATTATAATACTGACACCTCTCCTAGGGGTTATAACACTGACACCTCTACTACGGGTTATAATACTGACACCTCTCCTAGGGGTTACAATACTGACACCTCTCCTAGGGGTTACAACACTGACACCTCTCCTAGGGGTTATAATACTCACACCTCTCCTAGGGGTTATAATACTGACACCTCTCCTAGGGGTTATAATACTGACACCTCTCCTAGGGGTTACAACACTGACACCTCTCCTAGGAGTTATAATACTGACACCTCTCCTAGGAGTTATAATACTGACACCTCTCCTAGGGGTTATAATACTGACACCTCTCCTAGGAGTTACAACACTGACACCTCTCCTAGGGGTTACAATGCTGACACCTCTCCTAGGGGTTACAACACTGACACCTCTCCTAGGGGTTACAATACTGACACCTCTACTAGGGGTTACAATACTGACACCTCTCCTAGAAGTTATAATACTGACACCTCTACTAGGGTTTATAATACTGACACCTCTCCTAGGGGTTACCACACTGACACCTCTCCTAGGGGTTACAAAGCTGACACCTTTCCTACGGGTTACAACACTGACACCTCTCCTTGGGGTTATAATAAAGACACCTCTCCTAGGGGTTACAACACTGACACCTCTCCTAGGGGTTATAATACTGACACCTCTACTAGGGGTTACAACACTGACACCTCTCCTAGGGGTTATAATACTGACACCTCTACTAGGGGTTACAACACTGACACCTATCCTAGGGGTTACAACACTGACACCTCTCCTAGGGGTTATAATACTGACACCTCTCCTAAAGGGTTATAATACTGACACCTCTCCTAGGGGTTATAATACTGACACCTCTCCTAGGGGTTATAATACTGACACCTCTCCTAGGGGTTACAACACTGACACCTCTCCTAGGGGTTATAATACTGACACCTCTCCTAGGGGTTATAATACTGACACCTCCCCTAGGGGTTATAATACTGACACCTCTCCTAGGGGTTATAATACTGACACCTCTCCTAGGGGTTACAACACTGACACCTCTCCTAGGGGTTATAATACTGACACCTCTCCTAGGGGTTATAATACTGACACCTCTCATACAACACTGCCACCTCTCCTAGGGGTTATAATACTGACACCTCTCCTAGGGGTTATAATACTGCCACCTCTCCTAGGGGTTATAATACTGACACCTCTCCTAAGGGTTATAATACTGCCAGCTCTCCTAGGGGTTATAATACTGCCATCTCTCATACAACACTGCCACCTCTCCTAGGGGTTATAATACTGCCACCTCTCCTAGGGGTTACAACAGTGCCACCTCTCCTAGGGGTTACACCAGTGCCACCTCTCCTAGGGGTAACACACGTGCCACTCTCCTAGGGATTACACCAGTGCCACCTCTCCTAGGTGTTACAACACTGACACCTCTCCTAGGGGTTATAACACTGACACCTCTCCAAGGGGTTACAACACTGACACCTCTCCTAGGGGTTACAACACTGACACCTCTCCTAGGGGTTATAATACTGACACCTCTCCTAGGGGTTACAACAGTGCCACCTCTCCTAGGAGTTATAATACTGACACCTCTCCTAGGGGTTACAACACTGACACCTCTATTAGGGGTTATAATACTGCCACCTCTCCTAGGGTTAAAAACTGACACCTCTCCTAGGGGTTACAACACTGACACCTCTCCTAGGGGTTATAATACTGACACCTCTCCTAGGGGTTACAACACTGACACCTCTACTAGGGGTTACAATACTGACACCTCTCCTAGGGGTTATAATACTGACACCTCTCCTAGGGGTTATAATACTGACACCTCTCCTAGGGGTTACAACACTGACACCTCTCCTAGGGGTTATAATACTGACACCTCTCCTAGGGGTTACAACACTGACACCTCTACTAGGGGTTACAATACTGACACCTCTCCTAGGGGTTATAATACTGACACCTCTCCTAGGTGTTATAATACTGACACCTCTCCTAGGGAGTTACAACACTGACACCTCTCCTAGGGGTTACAAAGCTGACACCTCTCCTAGGGGTTACAACACTGACACCTCTCCTAGGGGTTA
Source organism: Salmo salar (assembly GCF_905237065.1). Taxonomy (NCBI): domain Eukaryota; kingdom Metazoa; phylum Chordata; class Actinopteri; order Salmoniformes; family Salmonidae; genus Salmo; species Salmo salar. The sequence continues at coordinate 12,784,246 of NC_059443.1, forward strand.
CAACACTGACACCTCTACTAGGGGTTACAATACTGACACCTCTCCTAGAAGTTATAATACTGACACCTCTACTAGGGGTTATAATACTGACACCTCTCCTAGGGGTTACCACACTGACACCTCTCCTAGGGGTTACAAAGCTGACACCTCTCCTACGGGTTACAACACTGACACCTCTCCTTGGGGTTATAATACCGACACCTCTCCTAGGGGTTACAACACTGACACCTCTCCTAGGGGTTACAATACTGACACCTCTCGAAGGGGTTACAACACTGACACCTCTCCTAGGGATTACAATACTGACACCTCTCCTAGGGGTTACAACACTGACACCTCTCCTAGGGGTTATAACACTGACACCTCTCCTAGGGGTTACATACTGACACCTTTCCTAGGGGTTACAACACTGACACCTCTCCTAGGGGTTATAATACTGACACCTCTACTAGGGGTTACAACACTGACACCTCTCCTAGGGGTTACAATACTGACCCCGCTCCTAGGGGTTACAACACTGACACCTATCCTAGGGGTTACAACACTGACACCTCTCCTAGGGGTTATAATACTGACACCTCTCCTAGGGGTTACAACACTGACACCTCTCCTAGGGGTTATAATACTGACACCTCTCCTAGGGGTTACAACACTGACACCTCTCCTAGGGGTTACAATACTGACACCTCTCCTAGGGGTTATAATACTGACACCTCTACTAGGGGTTACAACACTGACACCTCTCCTAGGGGTTACAACATTGACAACTCTACTAGGGGTTACAATACTGACACCTCTCCTAGGGGTTATAATACTGACACCTCTCCTAGGGGTTATAATACTGACACCTCTCCTAGGGGTTACAACAGTGCCACCTCTCCTAGGAGTTATAATACTGACACCTCTCCTAGGGGTTACAACACTGACACCTCTATTAGGGGTTATAATACTGCCATCTCTCCTAGGGTTATAAACTGACACCTCTCCTAGTGGTTACAATACTGACACCTCTCCTAGGGGTTATAATACTGACACCTCTCCTAGGGGTTACAACACTGACACCTCTACTAGGGGTTACAATACTGACACCTCTCCTAGGGGTTATAATACTGACACCTCTCCTAGGGGTTATAATACTGACACCTCTCCTAGGGGTTACAACACTGACACCTCTCCTAGGGGTTATAATACTGACACCTCTCCTAGGGGTTACAACACTGACACCTCTACTAGGGGTTACAATACTGACACCTCTCCTAGGAGTTATAATACTGACACCTCTCCTAGGGGTTATAATACTGACACCTCTCCTAGGAGTTACAACACTGACACCTCTCCTAGAGGTTACAAAGCTGACACCTCTCCTAGGGGTTACAACACTGACACCTCTCCTAGGGGTTACAACACTGACACCTCTCCTAAGGGTTACAATACTGACACCTCTCCTAGAAGTTATAATACTGACACCTCTCCTAGGGGTTATAATACTGACACCTCTCCTAGGGGTTACAACACTGACACCTCTCCTAGGGGTTACAAAACTGACACCTCTCCTAGGGGTTACAACACTGACACCTCTCCTTGGGGTTATAATACCGACACCTCTCCTAGGGGTTACAACACTGACACCTCTCCTAGGGGTTACAAGACTGACACCTCTCGAAGGGGTTACAACACTGACACCTCTCCTAGGGATTACAATACTGACACCTCTCCTAGGGGTTACAACACTGACACCTCTCCTAGGGGTTATAACAATGACACCTCTCCTAGGGGTTACATACTGACACCTTTCCTAGGGGTTACAACACTGACACCTCTCCTAGGGGTTATAATACTGACACCTCTACTAGGGGTTACAACACTGACACCTCTCCTAGGGGTTACAATACTGACACCTCTCCTAAGGGTTATAATACTGCCAGCATTCCTAGGGGTTATAATACTGCCATCTCTCATACAACACTGCCACCTCTCCTAGGGGTTATAATACTGCCACCTCTCCTAGGGGTTACAACAGTGCCACCTCTCCTAGGGGTTACACCAGTGCCACCTCTCCTAGGGGTAACACACGTGCCACTCTCCTAGGGATTACACCAGTGCCACCTCTCCTAGGTGTTACAACACTGACACCTCTCCTAGGGGTTATAACACTGACACCTCTCCTAGGGGTTACAACACTGACACCTCTCCTAGGGGTTACAACACTGACACCTCTCCTAGGGGTTATAATACTGACACCTCTACTAGGGGTTACAACACTGACACCTCTCCTAGGGGTTATAATACTGACACCTCTACTAGGGGTTACAACACTGACACCTATCCTAGGGGTTACAACACTGACACCTCTCCTAGGGGTTATAATACTGACACCTCTCCTAGGGGTTATAATACTGACACCTCTCCTAGGGGTTATAATACTGACACCTCTCCTAGGGGTTACAACACTGACACCTCTCCTAGGGGTTATAATACTGACACCTCTCCTAGGGGTTATAATACTGACACCTCTCCTAGGGGTTACAACACTGACACCTCTCCTAGGGGTTATAATACTGACACCTCTCCTAGGGGTTATAATACTGACACCTCTACTAGGGGTTACAACACTGACACCTCTCCTAGGGGTTATAATACTGACACCTCTCCTAGGGGTTACAACAGTGCCACCTCTCCTAGGGGTTACACCAGTGCCACCTCTCCTAGGGGTAACACACGTGCCACTCTCCTAGGGATTACACCAGTGCCACCTCTCCTAGGTGTTACAACACTGACACCTCTCCTAGGGGTTATAACACTGACACCTCTCCTAGGGGTTACAACACTGACACCTCTCCTAGGGGTTACAACACTGACACCTCTCCTAGGGGTTATAATACTGACACCTCTACTAGGGGTTACAACACTGACACCTCTCCTAGGGGTTATAATACTGACACCTCTACTAGGGGTTACAACACTGACACCTATCCTAGGGGTTACAACACTGACACCTCTCCTAGGGGTTACAATACTGACACCTCTCCTAGGGGTTATAATACTGACACCTCTCATACAACACTGCCACCTCTCCTAGGGGTTATAATACTGACACCTCTCCTAGGGGTTACAAAGCTGACACCTCTCCTAGGGGTTACAACACTGACACCTCTCCTAGGGGTTACAACACTGACACCTCTACTAAGGGTTACAATACTGACACCTCTCCTAGAAGTTATAATACTGACATCTCTACTAGGGGTTATAATACTGACACCTCTCCTAGGGGTTACAACACTGACACCTCTCCTAGGGGTTACAAAGCTGACACCTCTCCTAGGGGTTACAACACTGACACCTCTCCTTGGGGTTATAATACCGACACCTCTCCTAGGGGTTACAACACTGACACCTCTCCTAGGGGTTACAAGACTGACACCTCTCCAAGGGGTTACAACACTGACACCTCTCCTAGGGGTTACAATACTGACACCTCTCCTAGGGGTTACAACACTGACACCTCTCCTAGGGGTTATAACACTGACACCTCTCCTAGGGGTTACAACACTGACACCTCTCCTAGGGGTTACAACACTGACACCTCTCCTAGGGGTTATAATACTGACACCTCTCCTAGGGGTTACAACACTGACACCTCTCCTAGGGGTTATAATACTGACACCTCTCCTAAGGGTTATAATACTGCCAGCTCTCCTAGGGGTTATAATACTGCCATCTCTCATACAACACTGCCACCTCTCCTAGGGGTTATAATACTGCCACCTCTCCTAGGGGTTACAACAGTGCCACCTCTCCTAGGGGTTACACCAGTGCCACCTCTCCTAGGGGTAACACACGTGCCACTCTCCTAGGGGATTACACCAGTGCCACCTCTCCTAGGTGTTACAACACTGACACCTCTCCTAGGGGTTATAACACTGACACCTCTCCTAGGGGTTACAACACTGACACCTCTCCTAGGGGTTACAACACTGACACCTCTCCTAGGGGTTATAATACTGACACCTCTACTAGGGGTTACAACACTGACACCTCTCCTAGGGGTTATAATACTGACACCTCTACTAGGGGTTACAACACTGACACCTATCCTAGGGGTTACAACACTGACACCTCTCCTAGGGGTTATAATACTGACACCTCTCCTAGGGGTTATAATACTGACACCTCTCCTAGGGGTTATAATACTGACACCTCTCCTAGGGGTTACAACACTGACACCTCTACTAGGGGTTATAATACTGACACCTCTCCTAGGGGTTATAATACTGACACCTCTCCTAGGGGTTACAACACTGACACCTCTCCTAGGGGTTATAATACTGACACCTCTCCTAGGGGTTATAATACTGACACCTCTCCTAGGGGTTATAATACTGACACCTCTCCTAGGGGTTATAATACTGACACCTCTCCTAGGGGTTACAACAGTGCCAACTCTCCTAGGGGGTTACACCAGTGCCACCTCTCCTAGGGGTAACACACGTGCCACTCTCCTAGGGGGTTACACCAGTGCCACCTCTCCTAGGTGTTACAACACTGACACCTCTCCTAGGGGTTATAACACTGACACCTCTCCTAGGGGTTACAACACTGACACCTCTCCTAGGGGTTACAACACTGACACCTCTCCTAGGGGTTATAATACTGACACCTCTCCTAGGGGTTACAACACTGACACCTCTCCTAGGGGTTATAATACTGACACCTCTACTAGGGGTTACAACACTGACACCTCTCCTAGGGGTTACAACACTGACACCTCTCCTAGGGGTTACAATACTGACACCTCTCCTAGGGGTTATAATACTGACACCTCTCATACAACACTGCCACCTCTCCTAGGGGTTATAATACTGACACCTCTCCTAGGGGTTACAAAGCTGACACCTCTCCTAGGGGTTACAACACTGACACCTCTCCTAGGGGTTACAACACTGACACCTCTACTAAGGGTTACAATACTGACACCTCTCCTAGAAGTTATAATACTGACACCTCTACTAGGGGTTATAATACTGACACCTCTCCTAGGGGTTACAACACTGACACCTCTCCTAGGGGTTACAAAACTGACACCTCTCCTAGGGGTTACAACACTGACACCTCTCCTTGGGGTTATAATACCGACACCTCTCCTAGGGATTACAACACTGACACCTCTCCTAGGGGTTACAAGACTGACACCTCTCGAAGGGGTTACAACACTGACACCTCTCCTAGGGGTTACAATACTGACACCTCTCCTAGGGGTTACAACACTGACACCTCTCCTAGGGGTTATAACACTGACACCTCTCCTAGGGGTTACAATACTGACACCTCTCCTAGGGGTTACAACACTGACACCTCTCCTAGGGGTTATAATACTGACACCTCTACTAGGGGTTACAACACTGACACCTCTCCTAGGGGTTACAATACTGACACCTCTCCTAAGGGTTATAATACTGCCAGCTTTCCTAGGGGTTATAATACTGCCATCTCTCCTACAACACTGCCACCTCTCCTAGGGGTTATAATACTGCCACCTCTCCTAGGGGTTACAACAGTGCCAACTCTCCTAGGGGTTACACCAGTGCCACCTCTCCTAGGGGTAACACACGTGCCACCTCTCCTAGGGGATTACACCAGTGCCACCTCTCCTAGGTGTTACAACACTGACACCTCTCCTAGGGGTTATAACACTGACACCTCTCCTAGGGGTTACAACACTGACACCTCTCCTAGGGGTTACAACACTGACACCTCTCCTAGGGGTTATAATACTGACACCTCTACTAGGGGTTACAACACTGACACCTCTCCTAGGGGTTATAATACTGACACCTCTACTAGGGGTTACAACACTGACACCTATCCTAGGGGTTACAACACTGACACCTCTCCTAGGGGTTATAATACTGACACCTCTCCTAGGGGTTATAATACTGACACCTCTCCTAGGGGTTATAATACTGACACCTCTCCTAGGGGTTACAACACTGACACCTCTACTAGGGGTTATAATACTGACACCTCTCCTAGGGGTTATAATACTGACACCTCTCCTAGGGGTTACAACACTGACACCTCTCCTAGGGGTTATAATACTGACACCTCTCCTAGGGGTTATAATACTGACACCTCTCCTAGGGGTTATAATACTGACACCTCTCCTAGGGGTTATAATACTGACACCTCTCCTAGGGGTTACAACACTGCCAACTCTCCTAGGGGTTACACCAGTGCCACCTCTCCTAGGGGTAACACACGTGCCACTCTCCTAGGGATTACACCAGTGCCACCTCTCCTAGGTGTTACAACACTGACACCTCTCCTAGGGGTTATAACACTGACACCTCTCCTAGGGGTTACAACACTGACACCTCTCCTAGGGGTTACAACACTGACACCTCTCCTAGGGGTTATAATACTGACACCTCTACTAGGGGTTACAACACTGACACCTCTCCTAGGGGTTATAATACTGACACCTCTACTAGGGGTTACAACACTGACACCTCTCCTAGGGGTTACAACACTGACACCTCTCCTAGGGGTTATAATACTGACACCTCTCCTAGGGGTTATAATACTGACACCTCTCCTAGGGGTTATAATACTGACACCTCTCCTAGGGGTTACAACACTGACACCTCTACTAGGGGTTATAATACTGACACCTCTCCTAGGGGTTATAATACTGACACCTCTCCTAGGGGTTACAACACTGACACCTCTCCTAGGGGTTATAATACTGACACCTCTCCTAGGGGTTATAATACTGACACCTCTCCTAGGGGTTATAATACTGACACCTCTCCTAGGGGTTATAATACTGACACCTCTCCTAGGGGTTACAACACTGACACCTCTCCTAGGGGTTATAATACTGACACCTCTCCTAGGGGTTATAATACTGACACCTCTCCTACAACACTGCCACCTCTCCTAGGGGTTATAATACTGACACCTCTCCTAGGGGTTATAATACTGACACCTCTACTAGGGGTTACAACACTGACACCTCTCCTAGGGGTTACAACACTGACACCTCTCCTAGGGGTTACAACACTGACACCTATCCTAGGGGTTACAACACTGACACCTCTCCTAGGGGTTATAATACTGACACCTCTCCTAGGGGTTATAATACTGACACCTCTCCTAGGGGTTATAATACTGACACCTCTCCTAGGGGTTACAACACTGACACCTCTCCTAGGGGTTATAATACTGACACCTCTCCTAGGGCTTATAATACTGACACCTCTCCTAGGGGTTATAACACTGACAACTCTACTACGGTTTATAATACTGACACCTCTCCTAGGGGTTACAATACTGACACCTCTCCTAGGGGTTATAATACTGACACCTCTCCTAGGTGTTATAATACTGACACCTCTCCTAGGGGTTACAACACTGACACCTCTCCTAGGGGTTATAATACTGACACCTCTCCTAGGGGTTACAACACTGACACCTCTACGAGGGGTTACAATACTGACACCTCAACTAGGAGTTATAATACTGACACCTCTCCTAGGGGTTATAATACTGACACCTCTCCTAGGGGTTACAACACTGACACCTCTCCTAGGGGTTACAACACTGACACCTCTCCTAGGGGTTACAACACTGACACCTCTCCTAGGGGTTATAATACTGACACCTCTCCTAGGGGTTACAACACTGACACCTCTCCTAGGGATTACAATACTGACACCTCTCCTAGGGGTTACAACACTGACACCTCTCCTAGGGGTTACAATACTGACACCTCTGCTAGGGGTTACAACACTGACACCTCTCCTAGGGGTTACATCACTGACACCTCTCCTAGGGGTTATAATACTGACACCTCTCCTAGGGGTTATAATACTGACACCTCTCCTAGGGGTTATAACACTGACACCTCTACTACGGGTTATAATACTGACACCTCTCCTAGGGGTTACAACACTGACACCTCTCCTAGGGGTTATAATACTGACACCTCTCCTAGGGGTTACAACACTGACACCTCTACTAGGGGTTACAATACTGACACCTCTCCTAGGAGTTATAATACTGTCACCTCTCCTAGGGGTTATAATACTGACACCTCTCCTAGGAGTTACAACACTGACACCTCTCCTAGGGGTTACAAAACTGACACCTCTCCTAGGGGTTACAACACTGACACCTCTACTAGGGGTTACAATACTGACACCTCTCCTAGAAGTTATAATACTGACACCTCTACTAGGGGTTATAATACTGACACCTCTCCTAGGGGTTACAACACTGACACCTCTCCTTGGGGTTATAATACCGACACCTCTCATAGGGGTTACAACACTGACCTCTCTCCTAGGGGTTAAAATACTGACACCTCTCGAAGGGGTTACAACACTGACACCTCTCCTAGGGATTACAATACTGACACCTCTCCTAGGGGTTACAACACTGACACCTCTCCTAGGGGTTATAACACTGACACCTCTCCTAGGGGTTACAACACTGACACCTCTCCTAGGGGTTACAACACTGACACCTCTCCTAGGGGTTATAATACTGACACCTCTACTAGGAGTTACAACACTGACCTCTCTCCTAGGGGTTACAATACTGACACCTCTCCTAGGGGTTACAACACTGACACCTATCCTAGGGGTTACAACACTGACACCTCTCCTAGGGGTTATAATACTGACACCTCTCCTAGGGGTTATAATACTGACACCTCTCCTAGGGGTTATAATACTGACACCTCTCCTAGGGGTTACAACACTGACACCTCTACTAGGGGTAATAATACTGACACCTCTCCTAGGGGTTATAATACTGACACCTCTCCTAGGGGTTACAACACTGACACCTCTCCTAGGGGTTATAATACTGACACCTCTCCTAGGGGTTATAATACTGACACCTCTCCTAGGGGTTATAATACTGACACCTCTCCTAGGGGTTACAACACTGACACCTCTCCTAGGGGTTATAATACTGACACCTCTCCTAGGGGTTATAATACTGACACCTCTCATACAACACTGCCACCTCTCCTAGGGGTTATAATACTGACACCTCTCCTAGGGGTTACAATACTGACACCTCTCCTAGGGGTTACAACACTGACACCTCTCCTAGGGGTTATAATACTGACACCTCTCCTAGGGGTTATAATACTGACACCTCTCCTAGGGGTTACAACACTGACACCTCTCCTAGGGGTTATAATACTGACACCTCTCCTAGGGGTTACAACACTGACACCTCTACTAGGGGTTACAATACTGACACCTCTCCTAGGAGTTATAATACTGACACCTCTCCTAGGGGTTATAATACTGACACCTCTCCTAGGGGTTACAACACTGACACCTCTCCTAGGGGTTACAAAGCTGACAGCTCTCCTAGGGGTTACAACACTGACACCTCTCCTAGGGGTTACAACACTGACACCTCTCCTAGAAGTTATAATACTGACACCTCTACTAGGGGTTATAATACTGACACCTCTCCTAGGGGTTACAACACTGACACCTCTCCTTGGGGTTATAATACCGACACCTCTCATAGGGGTTACAACACTGACCTCTCTCCTAGGGGTTACAATACTGACACCTCTCGAAGGGGTTACAACACTGACACCTCTACTAGGGGTTATAATACTGACACCTCTCCTAGGGGTTATAATACTGACACCTCTCCTAGGGGTTATAATACTGACACCTCTCCTAGGGGTTATAATACTGACACCTCTCCTAGGGGTTACAACACTGACACCTCTCCTAGGGGTTATAATACTGACACCTCTCCTAGGGGTTATAATACTGACACCTCTCATACAACACTGCCACCTCTCCTAGGGGTTATAATACTGACACCTCTCCTAGGGGTTATAATACTGCCACCTCTCCTAGGGGTTACAACACTGACACCTCTCCTAGGGGTTATAATACTCACACCTCTCCTAGGGGTTATAATACTGACACCTCTCCTAGGGGTTATAATACTGACACCACTCCTAGGGGTTACAACACTGACACCTCTCCTAGGGGTTATAATACTGACACCTCTCCTAGGAGTTATAAAACTGACACCTCTACTAGGGGTTTTAATACTGACACCTCTCCTAGGGGTTATAATACTGACACCTCTACTAGGGGTTTTAATACTGACACCTCTCCTAGGGGTTACCACACTGACACCTCTCCTAGGGGTTACAAAGCTGACACCTCTCCTACGGGTTACAACACTGACACCTCTCATACAACACTGCCACCTCTCCTAGGGGTTATAATACTGACACCTCTCCTAGGGGTTATAATACTGACACCTCTCCTAGGGGTTATAATACTGACACCTCTCATACAACACTGCCACCTCTCCTAGGGGTTATAATACTGACACCTCTCCTAGGGGTTATAATACTGCCACCTCTCCTAGGGGTTACAACACTGACACCTCTCCTAGTGGTTATAATACTCACACCTCTCCTAGGGGTTATAATACTGACACCTCTCCTAGGGGTTATAATACTGACACCACTCCTAGGGGTTACAACACTGACACCTCTCCTAGGGGTTATAATACTGACACCTCTCCTAGGAGTTATAAAACTGACACCTCTACTAGGGGTTTTAATACTGACACCTCTCCTAGGGGTTATAATACTGACACCTCTACTAGGGGTTTTAATACTGACACCTCTCCTAGGGGTTACCACACTGACACCTCTCCTAGGGGTTACAAAGCTGACACCTCTCCTACGGGTTACAACACTGACACCTCTCCTTGGGGTTATAATACCGACACCTCTCCTAGGAGTTACAACACTGACACCTCTCGAAGGGGTTACAACACTGACACCTCTCCTAGGGATTACAATACTGACACCTCTCCTAGGGGTTACAACACTGACACCTCTCCTAGGGGTTATAACACTGACACCTCTCCTAGGGGTTACAACACTGACACCTCTCCTAGGGGTTACAACACTGATACCTCTCCTAGGGGTTATAATACTGACACCTGTCCTAGGGGTTACAACACTGACACCTCTACTAGGTGTTATAATACTGACACCTCTCCTAGGGGTTATAATACTGACACCTCTCCTAGGGGTTACAACACTGACACCTCTCCTAGGGGTTATAATACTGACACCTCTCCTAGGGGTTATAATACTGACACCTCTCCTAGGGGTTATAATACTGACACCTCTCCTAGGGGTTATAATACTGACACCTCTCCTAGGGGTTACAACACTGACACCTCTCCTAGGGGTTATAATACTGACACCTCTCCTAGGGGTTATAATACTGACACCACTCTCATACAACACTGCCACCTCTCCTAGGGGTTATAATACTGACACCTCTCCTAGGGGTTATAATACTGCCACCTCTCCTAAGGGTTATAATACTGCCAGCTCTCCTAGGGGTTATAATACTGCCATCTCTCATACAACACTGCCACCTCTCCTAGGGGTTATAATACTGCCACCTCTCCTAGGGGTTACAACACTGCCACCTCTCCTAGGGGTTACAACAGTGCCACCTCTCCTAGGGGTAACACACGTGCCACTCTCCTAGGGATTACACCAGTGCCACCTCTCCTAGGTGTTACAACACTGACACCTCTCCTAGGGGTTACAACACTGACACCTCTCCTAGGGGTTACAACACTGACACCTCTCCTAGGGGTTATAATACTGACACCTCTACTAGGGGTTACAACACTGACACCTCTCCTAGGGGTTATAATACTGACACCTCTACTAGGGGTTACAACACTGACACCTCTCCTAGGGGTTACAACACTGACACCTCTCCTAGGGGTTATAATACTGACACCTCTCCTAGGGGTTATAATACTGACACCTCTCCTAGGGGTTATAATACTGACACCTCTCCTAGGGGTTACAACACTGACACCTCTACTAGGGGTTATAATACTGACACCTCTCCTAGGGGTTATAATACTGACACCTCTCCTAGGGGTTACAACACTGACACCTCTCCTAGGGGTTATAATACTGACACCTCTCCTAGGGGTTATAATACTGACACCTCTCCTAGGGGTTATAATACTGACACCTCTCCTAGGGGTTATAATACTGACACCTCTCCTAGGGGTTACAACACTGACACCTCTCCTAGGGGTTATAATACTGACACCTCTCCTAGGGGTTATAATACTGACACCTCTCATACAACACTGCCACCTCTCCTAGGGGTTATAATACTGACACCTCTCCTAGGGGTTATAATACTGACACCTCTACTAGGGGTTACAACACTGACACCTCTCCTAGGGGTTACAACACTGACACCTCTCCTAGGGGTTACAACACTGACACCTATCCTAGGGGTTACAACACTGACACCTCTCCTAGGGGTTATAATACTGACACCTCTCCTAGGGGTTATAATACTGACACCTTTCCTAGGGGTTATAATACTGACACCTCTCCTCGGGGTTACAACACTGACACCTCTCCTAGGGGTTATAATACTGACACCTCTCCTAGGGCTTATAATACTGACACCTCTCCTAGGGGTTATAACACTGACACCTCTACTACGGGTTATAATACTGACACCTCTCCTAGGGGTTACAATACTGACACCTCTCCTAGGGGTTATAATACTGACACCTCTCCTAGGGGTTATAATACTGACACCTCTCCTAGGGGTTACAACACTGACACCTCTCCTAGGGGTTATAATACTGACACCTCTCCTAGGGGTTATAATACTGACACCTCTCATACAACACTGCCACCTCTCCTAGGGGTTATAATACTGACACCTCTCCTAGGGGTTATAATACTGCCACCTCTCCTAGGGGTTACAACACTGACACCTCTCCTAGGGGTTATAATACTCACACCTCTCCTAGGGGTTATAATACTGACACCTCTCCTAGGGGTTATAATACTGACACCACTCCTAGGGGTTACAACACTGACACCTCTCCTAGGGGTTATAATACTGACACCTCTCCTAGGAGTTATAATACTGACACCTCTCCTAGGGGTTATAATACTGACACCTCTCCTAGGAGTTACAACACTGACACCTCTCCTAGGGGTTACAAAGCTGACACCTCTCCTAGGGGTTACAACACTGACACCTCTCCTAGGGGTTACAACACTGACACCTCTACTAGGGGTTACAATACTGACACCTCTCCTAGAAGTTATAATACTGACACCTCTACTAGGGGTTATAATACTGACACCTCTCCTAGGGGTTACCACACTGACACCTCTCCTAGGGGTTACAAAGCTGACACCTCTCCTACGGGTTACAACACTGACACCTCTCCTTGGGGTTATAATACCGACACCTCTCCTAGGGGTTACAACACTGACACCTCTCCTTGGGGTTATAATACCGACACCTCTCGAAGGGGTTACAACACTGACACCTCTCCTAGGGGTTATAATACTGACACCTCTCCTAGGAGTTATAATACTGACACCTCTCCTAGGGGTTATAACACTGACACCTCTCCTAGGGGTTACAACACTGACACCTCTCCTAGGGGTTACAACACTGACACCTCTCCTAGGGGTTATAATACTGACACCTCTACTAGGGGTTACAACACTGACACCTCTCCTAGGGGTTATAATACTGACACCTCTACTAGGGGTTACAACACTGACACCTCTCCTAGGGGTTACAACACTGACACCTCTCCTAGGGGTTATAATACTGACACCTCTCCTAGGGGTTATAATACTGACACCTCTCCTAGGGGTTATAATACTGACACCTGTCCTAGGGGTTACAACACTGACACCTCTACTAGGTGTTACAACACTGACACCTCTACGAGGGGTTACAATACTGACACCTCAACTAGGAGTTATAATACTGACACCTCTCCTAGGGGTTATAATACTGACACCTCTCCTAGGGGTTACAACACTGACACCTCTCCTAGGGGTTACAACACTGACACCTCTCCTAGGGGTTACAACACTGACACCTCTCCTAGGGGTTATAATACTGACACCTCTCCTAGGGGTTACAACACTGACACCTCTCCTAGGGGTTACAATACTGACACCTCTCCTAGGGGTTACAACACTGACACCTCTCCTAGGGGTTACAATACTGACACCTCTCCTAGGGGTTACAACACTGACACCTCTCCTAGGGGTTACATCACTGACACCTCTCCTAGGGGTTATAATACTGACACCTCTCCTAGGGGTTATAATACTGACACCTCTCCTAGGGGTTATAACACTGACACCTCTACTACGGGTTATAATACTGACACCTCTCCTAGGGGTTACAATACTGACACCTCTCCTAGGGGTTACAACACTGACACCTCTCCTAGGGGTTATAATACTGACACCTCTCCTAGGGGTTGTAATACTGACAACTCTCCTAGGGGTTACAACACTGACACCTCTCCTAGGGGTTATAATACTGACACCTCTCCTAGGGGTTACAACACTGACACCTCTACTAGGGGTTACAATACTGACACCTCTCCTAGGAGTTATAATACTGACACCTCTCCTAGGGGTTATAATACTGACACCTCTCCTAGGGAGTTACAACACTGACACCTCTCCTAGGGGTTACAAAGCTGACACCTCTCCTAGGGGTTACAACACTGACACCTCTCCTAGGGGTTACAACACTGACACCTCTACTAGGGGTTACAATACTGACACCTCTCCTAGAAGTTATAATACTGACACCTCTACTAGGGGTTATAATACTGACACCTCTCCTAGGGGTTACAACACTGACACCTCTCCTTGGGGTTATAATACCGACACCTCTCCTAGGGGTTACAACACTGACCTCTCTCCTAGGGGTTACAATACTGACACCTCTCCGAAGGGGTTACAACACTGACACCTCTCCTAGGGGTTACAACACTGACACCTCTCCTAGGGGTTATAACACTGACACCTCTCCTAGGGGTTACAACACTGACACCTCTCCTAGGGGTTACAACACTGACACCTCTCCTAGGGGTTATAATACTGACACCTCTCCTAGGAGTTACAACACTGACACCTCTCCTAGGGGTTACAATACTGACACCTCTCCTAGGGGTTACAACACTGACACCTCTCCTAGGGGTTACAACACTGACACCTCTCCTAGGGGTTATAATACTGACACCTCTCCTAGGGGTTATAATACTGACACCTCTCCTAGGGGTTATAATACTGACACCTCTCCTAGGGGTTACAACACTGACACCTCTACTAGGGGTTATAATACTGACACCTCTCCTAGGGGTTATAATACTGACACCTCTCCTAGGGGTTACAACACTGACACCTCTCCTAGGGGTTATAATACTGACACCTCTCCTAGGGGTTATAATACTGACACCTCTCCTAGGTGTTATAATACTGACACCTCTCCTAGGGGTTATAATACTGACACCTCTCCTAGGGGTTACAACACTGACACCTCTCCTAGGGGTTATAATACTGACACCTCTCCTAGGGGTTATAATACTGACACCTCTCCTAGGGGTTACAACACTGACACCTCTCCTAGGGGTTACAACACTGACACCTCTCCTAGGGGTTATAATACTGACACCTCTCCTAGGAGTTATAATACTGACACCTCTCCTAGGGGTTATAATACTGACACCTCTCCTAGGGGTTACAACACTGACACCTCTCCTAGGGGTTACAAAGCTGACACCTCTCCTAGGGGTTACAACACTGACACCTCTCCTAGGGGTTACAACACTGACACCTCTACTAGGGGTTACAATACTGACACCTCTCCTAGGAGTTATAATACTGACACCTCTACTAGGGGTTATAATACTGACACCTCTCCTAGGGGTTACAACACTGACACCTCTCCTAGGGGTTACAAAGCTGACACCTCTCCTACGGGTTACAACACTGACACCTCTCCTTGGGGTTATAATACCGACACCTCTCCTAGGGGTTACAACACTGACACCTCTCCTTGGGGTTATAATACCGACACCTCTCGAAGGGGTTACAACACTGACACCTCTCCTAGGGGTTACAATACTGACACCTCTCCTAGGGGTTACAACACTGACACCTCTCCTAGGGGTTATAACACTGACACCTCTCCTAGGGGTTACAACACTGACACCTCTCCTAGGGGTTACAACACTGATACCTCTCCTAGGGGTTATAATACTGACACCTCTACTAGGGGTTACAACACTGACACCTCTCCTAGGGGTTATAATACTGACACCTCTACTAGGGGTTACAACACTGACACCTCTCCTAGGGGTTACAACACTGACACCTCTCCTAGGGGTTATAATACTGACACCTCTCCTAGGTGTTATAATACTGACACCTCTCCTAGGGGTTATAATACTGACACCTGTCCTAGGGGTTACAACACTGACACCTCTACTAGGTGTTACAACACTGACACCTCTACGAGGGGTTACAATACTGACACCTCTACTAGGAGTTATAATACTGACACCTCTCCTAGGGGTTATAATACTGACACCTCTCCTAGGGGTTACAACACTGACACCTCTCCTAGGGGTTACAACACTGACACCTCTCCTAGGGGTTACAACACTGACACCTCTCCTAGGGGTTATAATACTGACACCTCTCCTAGGGGTTACAACACTGACACCTCTCCTAGGGATGACAATACTGACACCTCTCCTAGGGGTTACAACACTGACACCTCTCCTAGGGGTTACAATACTGACACCTCTCCTAGGGGTTACAACACTGACACCTCTCCTAGGGGTTACATCACTGACACCTCTCCTAGGGGTTATAATACTGACACCTCTCCTAGGGGTTATAATACTGACACCTCTCCTAGGGGTTATAACACTGACACCTCTACTACGGGTTATAATACTGACACCTCTCCTAGGGGTTACAATACTGACACCTCTCCTAGGGGTTACAACACTGACACCTCTCCTAGGGGTTATAATACTGACACCTCTCCTAGGGGTTATAATACTGACACCTCTCCTAGGGGTTACAACACTGACACCTCTCCTAGGGGTTATAATACTGACACCTCTCCTAGGGGTTACAACACTGACACCTCTACTAGGGGTTACAATACTGACACCTCTCCTAGGAGTTATAATACTGACACCTCTCCTAGGGGTTATAATACTGACACCTCTCCTAGGAGTTACAACACTGACACCTCTCCTAGGGGTTACAAAGCTGACACCTCTCCTAGGGGTTACAACACTGACACCTCTCCTAGGGGTTACAACACTGACACCTCTACTAGGGGTTACAATACTGACACCTCTCCTAGAAGTTATAATACTGACACCTCTACTAGGGGTTATAATACTGACACCTCTCCTAGGGGTTACAACACTGACACCTCTCCTTGGGGTTATAATACCGACACCTCTCATAGGGGTTACAACACTGACCTCTCTCCTAGGGGTTACAATACTGACACCTCTCGAAGGGGTTACAACACTGACACCTCTCCTAGGGGTTACAACACTGACACCTCTCCTAGGGGTTATAACACTGACACCTCTCCTAGGGGTTACAACACTGACACCTCTCCTAGGGGTTACAACACTGACACCTCTCCTAGGGGTTATAATACTGACACCTCTCCTAGGAGTTACAACACTGACAC
Source organism: Salmo salar (assembly GCF_905237065.1). NCBI lineage: Eukaryota > Metazoa > Chordata > Actinopteri > Salmoniformes > Salmonidae > Salmo > Salmo salar. The sequence goes on from NC_059443.1 coordinate 12,801,870, forward strand.
CTCTCCTAGGGGTTACAATACTGACACCTCTCCTAGGGGTTACAACACTGACACCTATCCTAGGGGTTACAACACTGACACCTCTCCTAGGGGTTATAATACTGACACCTCTCCTAGGGGTTATAATACTGACACCTCTCCTAGGGGTTATAATACTGACACCTCTCCTAGGGGTTACAACACTGACACCTCTACTAGGGGTTATAATACTGACACCTCTCCTAGGGGTTATAATACTGACACCTCTCCTAGGGGTTACAACACTGACACCTCTCCTAGGGGTTATAATACTGACACCTCTCCTAGGGGTTATAATACTGACACCTCTCCTAGGTGTTATAATACTGACACCTCTCCTAGGGGTTATAATACTGACACCTCTCCTAGGGGTTACAACACTGACACCTCTCCTAGGGGTTATAATACTGACACCTCTCCTAGGGGTTATAATACTGACACCTCTCCTAGGGGTTATAATACTGACACCTCTCCTAGGGGTTACAACACTGACACCTCTCCTAGGGGTTATAATACTGACACCTCTCCTAGGGGTTATAATACTGACACCTCTCCTAGGGGTTACAACACTGACACCTCTCCTAGGGGTTATAATACTGACACCTCTCCTTTGGCTTATAATACTGACACCTCTCCTAGGGGTTATAACACTGACACCTCTACTACGGGTTATAATACTGACACCTCTCCTAGGGGTTACAATACTGACACCTCTCCTAGGGGTTATAATACTGACACCTCTCCTAGGGGTTATAATACTGACACCTCTCCTAGGGGTTACAACACTGACACCTCTCCTAGGGGTTATAATACTGACACCTCTCCTAGGGGTTATAATACTGACACCTCTCCTAGGGGTTATAATACTGACACCTCTCCTAGGGGTTATAATACTGACACCTCTCCTAGGGGTTACAACACTGACACCTCTCCTAGGGGTTATAATACTGACACCTCTCCTAGGGGTTATAATACTGACACCCCTCTCATACAACACTGCCACCTCTCCTAGGGGTTATAATACTGACACCTCTCCTAGGGGTTGTAATACTGACACCTCTCCTAAGGGTTATAATACTGCCAGCTCTCCTAGGGGTTATAATACTGCCATCTCTCATACAACACTGCCACCTCTCCTAGGGGTTATAATACTGCCACCTCTCCTAGGGGTTACAACAGTGCCACCTCTCCTAGGGGTTACACCAGTGCCACCTCTCCTAGGGGTAACACACGTGCCACTCTCCTAGGGATTACACCAGTGCCACCTCTCCTAGGTGTTACAACACTGACACCTCTCCTAGGGGTTATAACACTGACACCTCTCCTAGGGGTTACAACACTGACACCTCTCCTAGGGGTTACAACACTGACACCTCTCCTAGGGGTTATAATACTGACACCTCTACTAGGGGTTACAACACTGACACCTCTCCTAGGGGTTATAATACTGACACCTCTACTAGGGGTTACAACACTGACACCTATCCTAGGGGTTACAACACTGACACCTCTCCTAGGGGTTATAATACTGACACCTCTCCTAGGGGTTATAATACTGACACCTCTCCTAGGGGTTATAATACTGACACCTCTCCTAGGGGTTACAACACTGACACCTCTACTAGGGGTTATAATACTGACACCTCTCCTAGGGGTTATAATACTGACACCTCTCCTAGGGGTTACAACACTGACACCTCTCCTAGGGGTTATAATACTGACACCTCTCCTAGGGGTTATAATACTGACACCTCTCCTAGGGGTTATAATACTGACACCTCTCCTAGGGGTTATAACACTGACACCTCTCCTAGGGGTTACAACACTGACACCTCTCCTAGGGGTTATAATACTGACACCTCTCCTAGGGGTTATAATACTGACACCTCTCATACAACACTGCCACCTCTCCTAGGGGTTATAATACTGACACCTCTCCTAGGGGTTATAATACTGACACCTCTACTAGGGGTTACAACACTGACACCTCTCCTAGGGGTTACAACACTGACACCTCTCCTAGGGGTTACAACACTGACACCTCTCCTAGGGGTTACAACACTGACACCTCTCCTAGGGGTTATAATACTGACACCTCTCCTAGGGGTTATAATACTGACACCTCTCCTAGGGGTTATAATACTGACACCTCTCCTAGGGGTTACAACACTGACACCTCTCCTAGGGGTTATAATACTGACACCTCTCCTAGGGGTTATAATACTGACACCTCTCAGCACAACACTGCCACCTCTCCTAGGGGTTATAATACTGACACCTCTCCTAGGGGTTATAATACTGCCACCTCTCCTAGGGGTTACAACACTGACACCTCTCCTAGGGGTTATAATACTCACACCTCTCCTAGGGGTTATAATACTGACACCTCTCCTAGGGGTTATAATACTGACACCACTCCTAGGGGTTACAACACTGACACCTCTCCTAGGGGTTATAATACTGACACCTCTCCTAGGAGTTATAATACTGACACCTCTCCTAGGGGTTATAATACTGACACCTCTCCTAGGAGTTACAACACTGACACCTCTCCTAGGGGTTACAAAGCTGACACCTCTCCTAGGGGTTACAACACTGACACCTCTCCTAGGGGTTACAACACTGACACCTCTACTAGGGGTTACAATACTGACACCTCTCCTAGAAGTTATAATACTGACACCTCTACTAGGGGTTATAATACTGACACCTCTCCTAGGGGTTACCACACTGACACCTCTCCTAGGGGTTACAAAGCTGACACCTCTCCTACGGGTTACAACACTGACACCTCTCCTTGGGGTTATAATACCGACACCTCTCCTAGGGGTTACAACACTGACACCTCTCCTTGGGGTTATAATACCGACACCTCTCGAAGGGGTTACAACACTGACACCTCTCCTAGGGATTACAATACTGACACCTCTCCTAGGGGTTACAACACTGACACCTCTCCTAGGGGTTATAACACTGACACCTCTCCTAGGGGTTACAACACTGACACCTCTCCTAGGGGTTACAACACTGACACCTCTCCTAGGGGTTATAATACTGACACCTCTACTAGGGGTTACAACACTGACACCTCTCCTAGGGGTTATAATACTGACACCTCTACTAGGGGTTACAACACTGACACCTATCCTAGGGGTTACAACACTGACACCTCTCCTAGGGGTTATAATACTGACACCTCTCCTAGGTGTTATAATACTGACACCTCTCCTAGGGGTTATAATACTGACACCTGTCCTAGGGGTTACAACACTGACACCTCTACTAGGTGTTACAACACTGACACCTCTACGAGGGGTTACAATACTGACACCTCAACTAGGAGTTATAATACTGACACCTCTCCTAGGGGTTATAATACTGACACCTCTCCTAGGGGTTACAACACTGACACCTCTCCTAGGGGTTACAACACTGACACCTCTCCTAGGGGTTACAACACTGACACCTCTCCTAGGGGTTATAATACTGACACCTCTCCTAGGGGTTACAACACTGACACCTCTCCTAGGGATGACAATACTGACACCTCTCCTAGGGGTTACAACACTGACACCTCTCCTAGGGGTTACAATACTGACACCTCTGCTAGGGGTTACAACACTGACACCTCTCCTAGGGGTTACATCACTGACACCTCTCCTAGGGGTTATAATACTGACACCTCTCCTAGGGGTTATAATACTGACACCTCTCCTAGGGGTTATAACACTGACACCTCTACTACGGGTTATAATACTGACACCTCTCCTAGGGGTTACAATACTGACACCTCTCCTAGGGGTTACAACACTGACACCTCTCCTAGGGGTTATAATACTGACACCTCTCCTAGGGGTTATAATACTGACAACTCTCCTAGGGGTTACAACACTGACACCTCTCCTAGGGGTTATAATACTGACACCTCTCCTAGGGGTTACAACACTGACACCTCTACTAGGGGTTACAATACTGACACCTCTCCTAGGAGTTATAATACTGACACCTCTCCTAGGGGTTATAATACTGACACCTCTCCTAGGAGTTACAACACTGACATCTCTCCTAGGGGTTACAAAGCTGACACCTCTCCTAGGGGTTACAACACTGACACCTCTCCTAGGGGTTACAACACTGACACCTCTACTAGGGGTTACAATATTGACACCTCTCCTAGAAGTTATAATACTGACACCTCTACTAGGGGTTATAATACGACACCTCTCCTAGGGGTTACAACACTGACACCTCTCCTTGGGGTTATAATACCGACACCTCTCATAGGGGTTACAACACTGACCTCTCTCCTAGGGGTTACAATACTGACACCTCTCGAAGGGGTTACAACACTGACACCTCTCCTAGGGGTTACAACACTGACACCTCTCCTAGGGGTTATAACACTGACACCTCTCCTAGGGGTTACAACACTGACACCTCTCCTAGGGGTTACAACACTGACACCTCTCCTAGGGGTTATAATACTGACACCTCTCCTAGGAGTTACAACACTGACACCTCTCCTAGGGGTTACAATACTGACACCTCTCCTAGGGGTTACAACACTGACACCTATCCTAGGGGTTACAACACTGACACCTCTCCTAGGGGTTATAATACTGACACCTCTCCTAGGGGTTATAATACTGACACCTCTCCTAGGGGTTATAATACTGACACCTCTCCTAGGGGTTACAACACTGACACCTCTACTAGGGGTTATAATACTGACACCTCTCCTAGGGGTTATAATACTGACACCTCTCCTAGGGGTTACAACACTGACACCTCTCCTAGGGGTTATAATACTGACACCTCTCCTAGGGGTTATAATACTGACACCTCTCCTAGGTGTTATAATACTGACACCTCTCCTAGGGGTTATAATACTGACACCTCTCCTAGGGGTTACAACACTGACACCTCTCCTAGGGGTTATAATACTGACACCTCTCCTAGGGGTTATAATACTGACACCTCTCCTAGGGGTTATAATACTGACACCTCTCCTAGGGGTTACAACACTGACACCTCTCCTAGGGGTTATAATACTGACACCTTTCCTAGGGGTTATAATACTGACACCTCTCCTAGGGGTTACAACACTGACACCTCTCCTAGGGGTTATAATACTGACACCTCTCCTTTGGCTTATAATACTGACACCTCTCCTAGGGGTTATAACACTGACACCTCTCCTAGGGGTTATAATACTGACACCTCTCCTAGGTGTTATAATACTGACACCTCTCCTAGGGGTTACAACACTGACACCTCTCCTAGGGGTTATAATACTGACACCTCTCCTAGGGGTTACAACACTGACACCTCTACGAGGGGTTACAATACTGACACCTCAACTAGGAGTTATAATACTGACACCTCTCCTAGGGGTTATAATACTGACACCTCTCCTAGGGGTTACAACACTGACACCTCTCCTAGGGGTTACAACACTGACACCTCTCCTAGGGGTTACAACACTGACACCTCTCCTTGGGGTTATAATACCGACACCTCTCCTAGGGGTTACAACACTGACACCTCTCCTTGGGGTTATAATACCGACACCTCTCGTAGGGGTTACAACACTGACACCTCTCCTAGGGATTACAATACTGACACCTCTCCTAGGGGTTACAACACTGACACCTCTCCTAGGGGTTATAACACTGACACCTCTCCTAGGGGTTACAACACTGACACCTCTCCTAGGGGTTACAACACTGACACCTCTCCTAGGGGTTATAATACTGACACCTCTACTAGGGGTTACAACACTGACACCTCTCCTAGGGGTTATAATACTGACACCTCTACTAGGGGTTACAACACTGACACCTATCCTAGGGGTTACAACACTGACACCTCTCCTAGGGGTTATAATACTGACACCTCTCCTAGGTGTTATAATACTGACACCTCTCCTAGGGGTTATAATACTGACACCTCTCCTAGGGGTTACAACACTGACACCTCTACTAGGTGTTACAACACTGACACCTCTACTAGGGGTTACAATACTGACACCTCACCTAGGAGTTATAATACTGACACCTCTCCTAGGGGTTATAATACTGACACCTCTCCTAGGGGTTACAACACTGACACCTCTCCTAGGGGTTACAACACTGACACCTCTCCTAGGGGTTACAACACTGACACCTCTCCTAGGGGTTATAATACTGACACCTCTCCTAGGGGTTACAACACTGACACCTCTCCTAGGGGTTACAATACTGACACCTCTCCTAGGGGTTACAACACTGACACCTCTCCTAGGGGTTACAATACTGACACCTCTGCTAGGGGTTACAACACTGACACCTCTCCTAGGGGTTACATCACTGACACCTCTCCTAGGGGTTATAATACTGACACCTCTCCTAGGGGTTATAATACTGACACCTCTCCTAGGGGTTATAACACTGACACCTCTACTACGGGTTATAATACTGACACCTCTCCTAGGGGTTACAATACTGACACCTCTCCTAGGGGTTACAACACTGACACCTCTCCTAGGGGTTATAATACTGACACCTCTCCTAGGGGTTATAATACTGACACCTCTCCTAGGGGTTACAACACTGACACCTCTCCTAGGGGTTATAATACTGACACCTCTCCTAGGGGTTACAACACTGACACCTCTACTAGGGGTTACAATACTGACACCTCTCCTAGGGGTTATAACACTGACACCTCTCCTAGGGGTTATAATACTGACACCTCTCCTAGGGGTTACAACACTGACACCTCTCCTAGGGGTTACAAAACTGACACCTCTCCTAGGGGTTACAACACTGACACCTCTCCTAGGGGTTACAACACTGACACCTCTCCTAGGGGTTATAATACTGACACCTCTCCTAGGGGTTACAACACTGACACCTCTCCTAGGGGTTATAATACTGACACCTCTCCTAGGGGTTACAACACTGACACCTCTACTAGGGGTTATAATACTGACACCTCTCCTAGGGGTTATAATACTGACACCTCTCCTAGGGGTTACAACACTGACACCTCTCCTAGGGGTTATAATACTGACACCTCTCCTAGGGGTTATAATACTGACACCTCTCCTAGGTGTTATAATACTGACACCTCTCCTAGGGGTTATAATACTGACACCTCTCCTAGGGGTTACAACACTGACACCTCTCCTAGGGGTTATAATACTGACACCTCTCCTAGGGGTTATAATACTGACACCTCTCCTAGGGGTTATAATACTGACACCTCTCCTAGGGGTTACAACACTGACACCTCTCCTAGGGGTTATAATACTGACACCTCTCCTAGGGGTTATAATACTGACACCTCTCCTAGGGGGTTACAACACTGACACCTCTCCTAGGGGTTATAATACTGACACCTCTCCTTTGGCTTATAATACTGACACCTCTCCTAGGGGTTACAACACTGACACCTCTCCTAGGGGTTATAATACTGACACCTCTCCTAGGGGTTATAATACTGACACCTCTCCTAGGGGTTACAACACTGACACCTCTCCTAGGGGTTATAATACTGACACCTCTCCTAGGGGTTACAACACTGACACCTCTCCTAGGGGTTACAATACTGACACCTCAACTAGGAGTTATAATACTGACACCTCTCCTAGGGGTTATAATACTGACACCTCTCCTAGGGGTTACAACACTGACACCTCTCCTAGGGGTTACAAAACTGACACCTCTCCTACGGGTTACAACACTGACACCTCTCCTTGGGGTTATAATACCGACACCTCTCCTAGGGGTTACAACACTGACACCTCTCCTTGGGGTTATAATACCGACACCTCTCGAAGGGGTTACAACACTGACACCTCTCCTAGGGATTACAATACTGACACCTCTCCTAGGGGTTACAACACTGACACCTCTCCTAGGGGTTATAACACTGACACCTCTCCTAGGGGTTACAACACTGACACCTCTCCTAGGGGTTACAACACTGACACCTCTCCTAGGGGTTATAATACTGACACCTCTACTAGGGGTTACAACACTGACACCTCTCCTAGGGGTTATAATACTGACACCTCTACTAGGGGTTACAACACTGACACCTCTCCTAGGGGTTACAACACTGACACCTCTCCTAGGGGTTATAATACTGACACCTCTCCTAGGTGTTATAATACTGACACCTCTCCTAGGGGTTATAATACTGACACCTCTCCTAGGGGTTACAACACTGACACCTCTACTAGGGGTTACAACACTGACACCTCTCCTAGGGGTTACAATACTGACACCTCTCCTAGGAGTTATAATACTGACACCTCTCCTAGGGGTTATAATACTGACACCTCTCCTAGGGGTTACAACACTGACACCTCTCCTAGGGGTTACAACACTGACACCTCTCCTAGGGGTTACAACACTGACACCTCTCCTAGGGGTTATAATACTGACACCTCTCCTAGGGGTTACAACACTGACACCTCTCCTAGGGGTTACAATACTGACACCTCTCCTAGGGGTTACAACACTGACACCTCTCCTAGGGGTTACAATACTGACACCTCTCCTAGGGGTTACAACACTGACACCTCTCCTAGGGGTTACAACACTGACACCTCTCCTAGGGGTTATAACACTGACACCTCTCCTAGGGGTTATAATACTGACACCTCTCCTAGGGGTTATAACACTGACACCTCTACTACGGGTTATAATACTGACACCTCTCCTAGGGGTTACAATACTGACACCTCTCCTAGGGGTTACAACACTGACACCTCTCCTAGGGGTTATAATACTGACACCTCTCCTAGGGGTTATAATACTGACAACTCTCCTAGGGGTTACAACACTGACACCTCTCCTAGGGGTTATAATACTGACACCTCTCCTAGGGGTTATAATACCGACACCTCTCCTAGGGGTTACAACACTGACACCTCTCCTTGGGGTTATAATACCGACACCTCTCGAAGGGGTTACAACACTGACACCTCTCCTAGGGATTACAATACTGACACCTCTCCTAGGGGTTACAACACTGACACCTCTCCTAGGGGTTATAACACTGACACCTCTCCTAGGGGTTACAACACTGACACCTCTCCTAGGGGTTACAACACTGACACCTCTCCTAGGGGTTATAATACTGACACCTCTACTAGGGGTTACAACACTGACACCTCTCCTAGGGGTTATAATACTGACACCTCTCCTAGGGGTTACAACACTGACACCTCTCCTAGGGGTTACAACACTGACACCTCTCCTAGGGGTTATAATACTGACACCTCTACTAGGGGTTACAACACTGACACCTCTCCTAGGGGTTATAATACTGACACCTCTACTAGGGGTTACAACACTGACACCTCTCCTAGGGGTTACAACACTGACACCTCTCCTAGGGGTTATAATACTGACACCTCTCCTAGGTGTTATAATACTGACACCTCTCCTAGGGGTTATAATACTGACACCTCTCCTAGGGGTTACAACACTGACACCTCTACTAGGTGTTACAACACTGACACCTCTACGAGGGGTTACAATACTGACACCTCAACTAGGAGTTATAATACTGACACCTCTCCTAGGGGTTATAATACTGACACCTCTCCTAGGGGTTACAACACTGACACCTCTCCTAGGGGTTACAACACTGACACCTCTCCTAGGGGTTACAACACTGACACCTCTCCTAGGGGTTATAATACTGACACCTCTCCTAGGGGTTACAACACTGACACCTCTCCTAGGGATGACAATACTGACACCTCTCCTAGGGGTTACAACACTGACACCTCTCCTAGGGGTTACAATACTGACACCTCTCCTAGGGGTTACAACACTGACACCTCTCCTAGGGGTTACATCACTGACACCTCTCCTAGGGGTTATAATACTGACACCTCTCCTAGGGGTTATAATACTGACACCTCTCCTAGGGGTTATAACACTGACACCTCTACTACGGGTTATAATACTGACACCTCTCCTAGGGGTTACAATACTGACACCTCTCCTAGGGGTTACAACACTGACACCTCTCCTAGGGGTTATAATACTGACACCTCTCCTAGGGGTTATAATACTGACAACTCTCCTAGGGGTTACAACACTGACACCTCTCCTAGGGGTTATAATACTGACACCTCTCCTAGGGGTTACAACACTGACACCTCTACTAGGGGTTACAATACTGACACCTCTCCTAGGAGTTATAATACTGACACCTCTCCTAGGGGTTATAATACTGACACCTCTCCTAGGAGTTACAACACTGACACCTCTCCTAGGGGTTACAAAGCTGACACCTCTCCTAGGGGTTACAACACTGACACCTCTCCTAGGGGTTACAACACTGACACCTCTACTAGGGGTTACAATACTGACACCTCTCCTAGAAGTTATAATACTGACACCTCTACTAGGGGTTATAATACTGACACCTCTCCTAGGGGTTACAACACTGACACCTCTCCTTGGGGTTATAATACCGACACCTCTCATAGGGGTTACAACACTGACCTCTCTCCTAGGGGTTACAATACTGACACCTCTCGAAGGGGTTACAACACTGACACCTCTCCTAGGGGTTACAACACTGACACCTCTCCTAGGGGTTATAACACTGACACCTCTCCTAGGGGTTACAACACTGACACCTCTCCTAGGGGTTACAACACTGACACCTCTCCTAGGGGTTATAATACTGACACCTCTCCTAGGAGTTACAACACTGACACCTCTCCTAGGGGTTACAATACTGACACCTCTCCTAGGGGTTACAACACTGACACCTATCCTAGGGGTTACAACACTGACACCTCTCCTAGGGGTTATAATACTGACACCTCTCCTAGGGGTTATAATACTGACACCTCTCCTAGGGGTTATAATACTGACACCTCTCCTAGGGGTTATAATACTGACACCTCTCCTAGGGGTTATAATACTGACACCTCTCCTAGGGGTTATAATACTGACACCTCTCCTAGGGGTTACAACACTGACACCTCTACTAGGTGTTACAACACTGACACCTCTACTAGGGGTTACAATACTGACACCTCTACTAGGTGTTATAATACTGACACCTCTCCTAGGGGTTATAATACTGACACCTCTCCTAGGGGTTACAACACTGACACCTCTCCTAGGGGTTACAACACTGACACCTCTCCTAGGGGTTACAACACTGACACCTCTCCTAGGGGTTATAATACTGACACCTCTCCTAGGGGTTACAACACTGACACCTCTCCTAGGGTTGACAATACTGACACCTCTCCTAGGGGTTACAACACTGACACCTCTCCTAGGGGTTACAATACTGACACCTCTCCTAGGGGTTACAACACTGACACCTCTCCTAGGGGTTACAACACTGACACCTCTCCTAGGGGTTATAATACTGACACCTCTCCTAGGGGTTATAATACTGACACCTCTCCTAGGGGTTACAACACTGACACCTCTACTACGGGTTATAATACTGACACCTCTCCTAGGGGTTACAATACTGACACCTCTCCTAGGGGTTACAACACTGACACCTCTCCTAGGGGTTATAATACTGACACCTCTCCTAGGGGTTATAATACTGACACCTCTCCTAGGGGTTACAACACTGACACCTCTCCTAGGGGTTATAATACTGACACCTCTCCTAGGGGTTACAACACTGACACCTCTACTAGGGGTTACAATACTGACACCTCTCCTAGGAGTTATAATACTGACACCTCTCCTAGGGGTTATAATACTGACACCTCTCCTAGGAGTTACAACACTGACACCTCTCCTAGGGGTTAAAAAGCTGACACCTCTCCTAGGGGTTACAACACTGACACCTCTCCTAGGGGTTACAACACTGACACCTCTCCTAGGGGTTATAATACTGACACCTCTCCTAGGGGTTACAACACTGACACCTCTCCTAGGGGTTATAATACTGACACCTCTCCTAGGGGTTACAACACTGACACCTCTACTAGGTGTTACAACACTGACACCTCTACGAGGGGTTACAATACTGACACCTCAACTAGGAGTTATAATACTGACACCTCTCCTAGGGGTTATAATACTGACACCTCTCCTAGGGGTTACAACACTGACACCTCTCCTAGGGGTTACAACACTGACACCTCTCCTAGGGGTTACAACACTGACACCTCTCCTAGGGGTTATAATACTGACACCTCTCCTAGGGGTTACAACACTGACACCTCTCCTAGGGATTACAATACTGACACCTCTCCTAGGGGTTACAACACTGACACCTCTCCTAGGGGTTACAATACTGACACCTCTGCTAGGGGTTACAACACTGACACCTCTCCTAGGGGTTACATCACTGACACCTCTCCTAGGGGTTATAATACTGACACCTCTCCTAGGGGTTATAATACTGACACCTCTCCTAGGGGTTATAACACTGACACCTCTACTAGGGGTTATAATACTGACACCTCTCCTAGGGGTTACAATACTGACACCTCTCCTAGGGGTTACAACACTGACACCTCTCCTAGGGGTTATAATACTGACACCTCTCCTAGGGGTTATAATACTGACAACTCTCCTAGGGGTTACAACACTGACACCTCTCCTAGGGGTTATAATACTGACACCTCTCCTAGGGGTTACAACACTGACACCTCTACTAGGGGTTACAATACTGACACCTCTCCTAGGAGTTATAATACTGACACCTCTCCTAGGGGTTATAATACTGACACCTCTCCTAGGAGTTACAACACTGACACCTCTCCTAGGGGTTAAAAAGCTGACACCTCTCCTAGGGGTTACAACACTGACACCTCTCCTAGGGGTTACAACACTGACACCTCTACTAGGGGTTACAATACTGACACCTCTCCTAGAAGTTATAATACTGACACCTCTACTAGGGGTTATAATACTGACACCTCTCCTAGGGGTTACAACACTGACACCTCTCCTTGGGGTTATAATACCGACACCTCTCATAGGGGTTACAACACTGACCTCTCTCCTAGGGGTTACAATACTGACACCTCTCGAAGGGGTTACAACACTGACACCTCTCCTAGGGGTTACAACACTGACACCTCTCCTAGGGGTTATAACACTGACACCTCTCCTAGGGGTTACAACACTGACACCTCTCCTAGGGGTTACAACACTGACACCTCTCCTAGGGGTTATAATACTGACACCTCTCCTAGGAGTTACAACACTGACACCTCTCCTAGGGGTTACAATACTGACACCTCTCCTAGGGGTTACAACACTGACACCTCTCCTAGGGGTTACAACACTGACACCTCTCCTAGGGGTTATAATACTGACACCTCTCCTAGGGGTTATAATACTGACACCTCTCCTAGGGGTTATAATACTGACACCTCTCCTAGGGGTTATAATACTGACACCTCTCCTAGGTGTTATAATACTGACACCTCTCCTAGGGGTTATAATACTGACACCTGTCCTAGGGGTTACAACACTGACACCTCTACTAGGTGTTACAACACTGACACCTCTACGAGGGGTTACAATACTGACACCTCAACTAGGAGTTATAATACTGACACCTCTCCTAGGGGTTATAATACTGACACCTCTCCTAGGGGTTACAACACTGACACCTCTCCTAGGGGTTACAACACTGACACCTCTCCTAGGGGTTACAACACTGACACCTCTCCTAGGGGTTATAATACTGACACCTCTCCTAGGGGTTACAACACTGACACCTCTCCTAGGGATTACAATACTGACACCTCTCCTAGGGGTTACAACACTGACACCTCTCCTAGGGGTTACAATACTGACACCTCTGCTAGGGGTTACAACACTGACACCTCTCCTAGGGGTTACATCACTGACACCTCTCCTAGGGGTTATAATACTGACACCTCTCCTAGGGGTTATAATACTGACACCTCTCCTAGGGGTTATAACACTGACACCTCTACTACGGGTTATAATACTGACACCTCTCCTAGGGGTTACAATACTGACACCTCTCCTAGGGGTTACAACACTGACACCTCTCCTAGGGGTTATAATACTGACACCTCTCCTAGGGGTTATAATACTGACACCTCTCCTAGGGGTTACAACACTGACACCTCTCCTAGGGGTTATAATACTGACACCTCTCCTAGGGGTTACAACACTGACACCTCTACTAGGGGTTACAATACTGACACCTCTCCTAGGAGTTATAATACTGACACCTCTCCTAGGGGTTATAATACTGACACCTCTCCTAGGAGTTACAACACTGACACCTCTCCTAGGGGTTAAAAAGCTGACACCTCTCCTAGGGGTTACAACACTGACACCTCTCCTAGGGGTTACAACACTGACACCTCTCCTAGGGGTTATAATACTGACACCTCTCCTAGGGGTTACAACACTGACACCTCTCCTAGGGGTTATAATACTGACACCTCTCCTAGGGGTTATAATACTGACACCTCTCCTAGGGGTTACAACACTGACACCTCTCCTAGGGGTTATAATACTGACACCTCTCCTAGGTGTTATAATACTGACACCTCTCCTAGGGGTTATAATACTGACACCTCTCCTAGGGGTTACAACACTGACACCTCTACTAGGTGTTACAACACTGACACCTCTACGAGGGGTTACAATACTGACACCTCTACTAGGAGTTATAATACTGACACCTCTCCTAGGGGTTATAATACTGACACCTCTCCTAGGGGTTACAACACTGACACCTCTCCTAGGGGTTACAACACTGACACCTCTCCTAGGGGTTACAACACTGACACCTCTCCTAGGGGTTATAATACTGACACCTCTCCTAGGGGTTACAACACTGACACCTCTCCTAGGGATTACAATACTGACACCTCTCCTAGGGGTTACAACACTGACACCTCTCCTAGGGGTTACAATACTGACACCTCTCCTAGGGGTTACAACACTGACACCTCTCCTAGGGGTTACAACACTGACACCTCTCCTAGGGGTTATAATACTGACACCTCTCCTAGGGGTTATAATACTGACACCTCTCCTAGGGGTTATAACACTGACACCTCTACTAGGGGTTATAATACTGACACCTCTCCTAGGGGTTACAACACTGACACCTCTCCTAGGGGTTACAACACTGACACCTCTCCTAGGGGTTATAATACTGACACCTCTCCTAGGGGTTATAATACTGACACCTCTCCTAGGGGTTACAACACTGACACCTCTCCTAGGGGTTATAATACTGACACCTCTCCTAGGGGTTACAACACTGACACCTCTACTAGGGGTTACAATACTGACACCTCTCCTAGGAGTTATAATACTGACACCTCTCCTAGGGGTTATAATACTGACACCTCTCCTAGGAGTTACAACACTGACACCTCTCCTAGGGGTTACAAAACTGACACCTCTCCTAGGGGTTACAACACTGACACCTCTCCTAGGGGTTACAACACTGACACCTCTCCTAGGGGTTATAATACTGACACCTCTCCTAGGGGTTACAACACTGACACCTCTCCTAGGGGTTATAATACTGACACCTCTCCTAGGGGTTACAACACTGACACCTCTACTAGGGGTTATAATACTGACACCTCTCCTAGGGGTTATAATACTGACACCTCTCCTAGGGGTTACAACACTGACACCTCTCCTAGGGGTTATAATACTGACACCTCTCCTAGGGGTTATAATACTGACACCTCTCCTAGGGGTTATAATACTGACACCTCTCCTAGGGGTTATAATACTGACACCTCTCCTAGGGGTTACAACACTGACACCTCTCCTAGGGGTTATAATACTGACACCTCTCCTAGGGGTTATAATACTGACACCTCTCCTAGGGGTTATAATACTGACACCTCTCCTAGGGGTTACAACACTGACACCTCTCCTAGGGGTTATAATACTGACACCTCTCCTAGGGGTTATAACACTGACACCTCTCCTAGGGGTTACAACACTGACACCTCTCCTAGGGGTTATAATACTGACACCTCTCCTTTGGCTTATAATACTGACACCTCTCCTAGGGGTTATAACACTGACACCTCTCCTAGGGGTTATAATACTGACACCTCTCCTAGGTGTTATAATACTGACACCTCTCCTAGGGGTTACAACACTGACACCTCTCCTAGGGGTTATAATACTGACACCTCTCCTAGGGGTTACAACACTGACACCTCTACGAGGGGTTACAATACTGACACCTCAACTAGGAGTTATAATACTGACACCTCTCCTAGGGGTTATAATACTGACACCTCTCCTAGGGGTTACAACACTGACACCTCTCCTAGGGGTTACAAAGCTGACACCTCTCCTACGGGTTACAACACTGACACCTCTCCTTGGGGTTATAATACCGACACCTCTCCTAGGGGTTACAACACTGACACCTCTCCTTGGGGTTACAATACCGACACCTCTCGAAGGGGTTACAACACTGACACCTCTCCTAGGGATTACAAAACTGACACCTCTCCTAGGGGTTACAACACTGACACCTCTCCTAGGGGTTATAACACTGACACCTCTCCTAGGGGTTACAACACTGACACCTCTCCTAGGGGTTACAACACTGACACCTCTCCTAGGGGTTATAATACTGACACCTCTACTAGGGGTTACAACACTGACACCTCTCCTAGGGGTTATAATACTGACACCTCTACTAGGGGTTACAACACTGACACCTATCCTAGGGGTTACAACACTGACACCTCTCCTAGGGGTTATAATACTGACACCTCTCCTAGGTGTTATAATACTGACACCTCTCCTAGGGGTTACAACACTGACACCTCTCCTAGGGGTTACAACACTGACACCTCTACTAGGGGTTACAACACTGACACCTCTACGAGGGGTTACAACACTGACACCTCACCTAGGGGTTATAATACTGACACCTCTCCTAGGGGTTATAATACTGACACCTCTCCTAGGGGTTACAACACTGACACCTCTCCTAGGGGTTACAACACTGACACCTCTCCTAGGGGTTACAACACTGACACCTCTCCTAGGGGTTATAATACTGACACCTCTCCTAGGGGTTACAACACTGACACCTCTCCTAGGGGTTACAATACTGACACCTCTCCTAGGGGTTACAACACTGACACCTCTCCTAGGGGTTACAATACTGACACCTCTCCTAGGGGTTACAACACTGACACCTCTCCTAGGGGTTACAACACTGACACCTCTCCTAGGGGTTATAATACTGACACCTCTCCTAGGGGTTATAATACTGACACCTCTCCTAGGGGTTACAACACTGACACCTCTACTAGGGGTTATAATACTGACACCTCTCCTAGGGGTTACAATACTGACACCTCTCCTAGGGGTTACAACACTGACACCTCTCCTAGGGGTTATAATACTGACACCTCTCCTAGGGGTTATAATACTGACAACTCTCCTAGGGGTTACAACACTGACACCTCTCCTAGGGGTTATAATACTGACACCTCTCCTAGGGGTTACAACACTGACACCTCTACTAGGGGTTACAATACTGACACCTCTCCTAGGAGTTATAATACTGACACCTCTCCTAGGGGTTATAATACTGACACCTCTCCTAGGAGTTACAACACTGACACCTCTCCTAGGGGTTACAAAGCTGACACCTCTCCTAGGGGTTACAACACTGACACCTCTCCTAGGGGTTACAACACTGACACCTCTACTAGGGGTTACAATACTGACACCTCTCCTAGAAGTTATAATACTGACACCTCTACTAGGGGTTATAATACTGACACCTCTCCTAGGGGTTACAACACTGACACCTCTCCTTGGGGTTATAATACCGACACCTCTCCTAGGGGTTACAACACTGACCCCTCTCCTAGGGGTTACAATACTGACACCTCTCGAAGGGGTTACAACACTGACACCTCTCCTAGGGGTTACAACACTGACACCTCTCCTAGGGGTTACAACACTGACACCTCTCCTAGGGGTTACAACACTGACACCTCTCCTAGGGGTTACAACACTGACACCTCTCCTAGGGGTTATAACACTGACACCTCTCCTAGGGGTTACAACACTGACACCTCTCCTAGGGGTTACAACACTGACACCTCTCCTAGGGGTTACAACACTGACACCTCTCCTAGGGGTTACAACACTGACACCTCTCCTAGGGGTTATAATACTGACACCTCTCCTAGGGGTTACAACACTGACACCTCTCCTAGGGGTTATAATACTGACACCTCTCCTAGGGGTTACAACACTGACACCTCTACTAGGGGTTATAATACTGACACCTCTCCTAGGGGTTATAATACTGACACCTCTCCTAGGGGTTACAACACTGACACCTCTCCTAGGGGTTATAATACTGACACCTCTCCTAGGGGTTATAATACTGACACCTCTCCTAGGTGTTATAATACTGACACCTCTCCTAGGGGTTATAATACTGACACCTCTCCTAGGGGTTACAACACTGACACCTCTCCTAGGGGTTATAATACTGACACCTCTCCTAGGGGTTATAATACTGACACCTCTCCTAGGGGTTATAATACTGACACCTCTCCTAGGGGTTACAACACTGACACCTCTCCTAGGGGTTATAATACTGACACCTCTCCTAGGGGTTATAATACTGACACCTCTCCTAGGGGTTACAACACTGACACCTCTCCTAGGGGTTACAACACTGACACCTCTCCTTTGGGTTATAATACTGACACCTCTCCTAGGGGTTATAACACTGACACCTCTCCTAGGGGTTATAATACTGACACCTCTCCTAGGTGTTACAACACTGACACCTCTCCTAGGGGTTACAAAGCTGACACCTCTCCTAGGGGTTACAACACTGACACCTCTCCTAGGGGTTACAACACTGACACCTCTACTAGGGGTTACAATACTGACACCTCTCCTAGAAGTTATAATACTGACACCTCTCCTAGGGGTTATAATACTGACACCTCTCCTAGGGGTTACCACACTGACACCTCTCCTAGGGGTTACAAAGCTGACACCTCTCCTACGGGTTACAACACTGACACCTCTCCTTGGGGTTATAATACCGACACCTCTCCTAGGGGTTACAACACTGACACCTCTCCTAGGGGTTACAATACTGACACCTCTCCGAAGGGGTTACAACACTGACACCTCTCCTAGGGGTTACAACACTGACACCTCTCCTAGGGGTTACAACACTGACACCTCTCCTAGGGGTTATAACACTGACACCTCTCCTAGGGGTTACAACACTGACACCTCTCCTAGGGGTTACAACACTGACACCTCTCCTAGGGGTTATAATACTGACACCTCTACTAGGGGTTACAACACTGACACCTATCCTAGGGGTTACAACACTGACACCTCTCCTAGGGGTTATAATACTGACACCTCTCCTAGGGGTTATAATACTGACACCTCTCCTAGGGGTTATAATACTGACACCTCTCCTAGGGGTTACAACACTGACACCTCTACTAGGTGTTATAATACTGACACCTCTCCTAGGGGTTATAATACTGACACCTCTCCTAGGGGTTACAACACTGACACCTCTCCTAGGGGTTATAATACTGACACCTCTCCTAGGGGTTATAACACTGACACCTCTCCTAGGGGTTATAATACTGACACCTCTCCTAGGGATTACAATACTGACACCTCTCCTAGGGGTTACAACACTGACACCTCTCCTAGGGGTTATAACACTGACACCTCTCCTAGGGGTTATAATACTGACACCTCTCAGGGGTTACAACACTGCCACCTCTCCTAGGGGTTATAATACTGACACCTCTCCTAGGGGTTATAATACTGCCACCTCTCCTAGGGGTTATAATACTGACACCTCCCCTAAGGGTTATAATACTGCCAGCTCTCCTAGGGGTTATAATACTGCCATCTCTCATTACAACACTGCCACCTCTCCTAGGGGTTATAATACTGCCACCTCTCCTAGGGGTTACAACACTGCCACCTCTCCTAGGGGTTACACCAGTGCCACCTCTCCTAGGGGTTACAAACGTGCCACTCTCCTAGGGGTTACACCAGTGCCACCTCTCCTAGGTGTTACAACACTGACACCTCTCCTAGGGGTTATAACACTGACACCTCTCCTAGGGGTTACAACACTGACACCTCTCCTAGGGGTTACAACACTGACACCTCTCCTAGGGGTTATAATACTGACACCTCTACTAGGGGTTACAACACTGACACCTCTCCTAGGGGTTATAATACTGACACCTCTCCTAGGGGTTACAACACTGACACCTCTCCTAGGGGTTACAACACTGACACCTCTCCTAGGGGTTATAATACTGACACCTCTCCTAGGGGTTATAATACTGACACCTCTCCTAGGGGTTATAATACTGACACCTCTCCTAGGGGTTACAACACTGACACCTCTCCTAGGGGTTATAATACTGACACCTCTCCTAGGGGTTATAATACTGACACCTCTCCTAGGGGTTACAACACTGACACCTCTCCTAGGGGTTATAATACTGACACCTCTCCTAGGGGTTACAACACTGACACCTCTCCTAGGGGTTATAATACTGACACCTCTCCTAGGGGTTATAATACTGACACCTCTCCTAGGGGTTACAACACTGACACCTCTCCTAGGGGTTATAATACTGACACCTCTCCTAGGGGTTACAATACTGACACCTCTCCTAGGGGTTATAATACTGACACCTCTCCTAGGGGTTATAATACTGACACCTCTCCTAGGGGTTACAACACTGACACCTCTCCTAGGGGTTATAATACTGACACCTCTCCTAGGGGTTATAATACTGACACCTCTCCAGTTACAACACTGCCACCTCTCCTAGGGGTTATAATACTGACACCTCTCCTAGGGGTTATAATACTGCCACCTCTCCTAGGGGTTATAATACTGACACCTCTCCTAAGGGTTATAATACTGCCAGCTCTCCTAGGGGTTATAATACTGCCATCTCTCATACAACACTGCCACCTCTCCTAGGGGTTATAATACTGCCACCTCTCCTAGGGGTTACAACACTGCCACCTCTCCTAGGGGTTACACCAGTGCCACCTCTCCTAGGGGTAACACACGTGCCACTCTCCTAGGGATTACACCAGTGCCACCTCTCCTAGGTGTTACAACACTGACACCTCTCCTAGGGGTTATAACACTGACACCTCTCCTAGGGGTTACAACACTGACACCTCTCCTAGGGGTTACAACACTGACACCTCTCCTAGGGGTTATAATACTGACACCTCTCCTAGGGGTTACAACACTGACACCTCTCCTAGGGGTTATAATACTGACACCTCTACTAGGGGTTACAACACTGACACCTATCCTAGGGGTTACAACACTGACACCTCTCCTAGGGGTTATAATACTGACACCTCTCCTAGGGGTTATAATACTGACACCTCTCCTAGGGGTTATAATACTGACACCTCTCCTAGGGGTTACAACACTGACACCTCTACTAGGGGTTATAATACTGACACCTCTCCTAGGGGTTATAATACTGACACCTCTCCTAGGGGTTACAACACTGACACCTCTCCTAGGGGTTACAATACTGACACCTCTCCTAGGGGTTACAACACTGACACCTCTCCTAGGGGTTACAATACTGACACCTCTCCTAGGGGTTATAATACTGACACCTCTCCTAGGGGTTACAACACTGACACCTCTCCTAGGGGTTATAATACTGACACCTCTCCTAGGGGTTATAATACTGACACCTCTCCTAGGGGTTATAATACTGACACCTCTCCTAGGGGTTATAATACTGACACCTCTCCTAGGGGTTACAACACTGACACCTCTCCTAGGGGTTATAATACTGACACCTCTCCTAGGGGTTATAATACTGACACCTCTCTAGGTTACAACACTGCCACCTCTCCTAGGGGTTATAATACTGACACCTCTCCTAGGGGTTATAATACTGACACCTCTCCTAGGGGTTATAATACTGACACCTCTCCTAAGGGTTATAATACTGCCACCTCCCCTAGGGGTTATAATACTGCCATCTCTCGAGTTACAACACTGCCACCTCTCCTAGGGGTTATAATACTGCCACCTCTCCTAGGGGTTACAACACTGCCACCTCTCCTAGGGGTTACACCAGTGCCACCTCTCCTAGGGGTAACACACGTGCCACCTCTCCTAGGGATTACACCAGTGCCACCTCTCCTAGGTGTTACAACACTGACACCTCTCCTAGGGGTTATAACACTGACACCTCTCCTAGGGGTTACAACACTGACACCTCTCCTAGGGGTTACAACACTGACACCTCTCCTAGGGGTTATAATACTGACACCTCTACTAGGGGTTACAACACTGACACCTCTCCTAGGGGTTATAATACTGACACCTCTACTAGGGGTTACAACACTGACACCTATCCTAGGGGTTACAACACTGACACCTATCCTAGGGGTTACAACAGTGCCACCTCTCCTAGGGGTTACACCAGTGCCACCTCTCCTAGGGGTAACAAACGTGCCACTCTCCTAGGGATTACACCAGTGCCACCTCTCCTAGGTGTTACAACACTGACACCTCTCCTAGGGGTTATAACACTGACACCTCTCCTAGGGGTTACAACACTGACACCTCTCCTAGGGGTTACAACACTGACACCTCTCCTAGGGGTTATAATACTGACACCTCTACTAGGGGTTACAACACTGACACCTCTCCTAGGGGTTATAATACTGACACCTCTCCTAGGGGTTACAACACTGACACCTCTCCTAGGGGTTACAACACTGACACCTCTCCTAGGGGTTATAATACTGACACCTCTCCTAGGGGTTATAACACTGACACCTCTCCTAGGGGTTATAATACTGACACCTCTCCTAGGGGTTACAACACTGACACCTCTACTAGGGGTTATAATACTGACACCTCTCCTAGGGGTTATAATACTGACACCTCTCCTAGGGGTTACAACACTGACACCTCTCCTAGGGGTTATAATACTGACACCTCTCCTAGGGGTTATAATACTGACACCTCTCCTAGGGGTTATAATACTGACACCTCTCCTAGGGGTTATAATACTGACACCTCTCCTAGGGGTTACAACACTGACACCTCTCCTAGGGGTTATAATACTGACACCTCTCCTAGGGGTTATAATACTGACACCTCTCCTAGGGGTTATAATACTGACACCTCTCCTAGGGGTTATAATACTGACACCTCTCCTAGGGGTTACAACACTGACACCTCTCCTAGGGGTTATAATACTGACACCTCTCCTAGGGGTTATAATACTGACACCTCTCCTACAACACTGCCACCTCTCCTAGGGGTTATAATACTGACACCTCTCCTAGGGGTTATAATACTGCTACCTCTCCTAGGGGTTATAATACTGACACCTCCCCTAAGGGTTATAATACTGCCAGCTCCCCTAGGGGTTATAATACTGCCATGTCTCATACAACACTGCCACCTCTCCTAGGGGTTATAATACTGCCACCTCTCCTAGGGGTTACAACAGTGCCACCTCTCCTAGGGGTTACACCAGTGCCACCTCTCCTAGGGGTAACACACGTGCCACTCTCCTAGGGATTACACCAGTGCCACCTCTCCTAGGTGTTACAACACTGACACCTCTCCTAGGGGTTATAACACTGACACCTCTCCTAGGGGTTACAACACTGACACCTCTCCTAGGGGTTACAACACTGACACCTCTCCTAGGGGTTATAATACTGACACCTCTACTAGGGGTTACAACACTGACACCTCTCCTAGGGGTTATAATACTGACACCTCTACTAGGGGTTACAACACTGACACCTATCCTAGGGGTTACAACACTGACACCTATCCTAGGGGTTACAACAGTGCCACCTCTCCTAGGGGTTACAACACTGCCACCTCTCCTAGGGGTTACAAACGTGCCACCTCTCCTAGGGGTTACACCAGTGCCACCTCTCCTAGGTGTTACAACACTGACACCTCTCCTAGGGGTTATAACACTGACACCTCTCCTAGGGGTTACAACACTGACACCTCTCCTAGGGGTTACAACACTGACACCTCTCCTAGGGGTTATAATACTGACACCTCTACTAGGGGTTACAACACTGACACCTCTCCTAGGGGTTATAATACTGACACCTCTCCTAGGGGTTACAACACTGACACCTCTCCTAGGGGTTACAACACTGACACCTCTCCTAGGGGTTATAATACTGACACCTCTCCTAGGGGTTATAATACTGACACCTCTCCTAGGGGTTATAATACTGACACCTCTCCTAGGGGTTACAACACTGACACCTCTACTAGGGGTTATAATACTGACACCTCTCCTAGGGGTTACAACACTGACACCTCTCCTAGGGGTTACAACACTGACACCTCTCCTAGGGGTTATAATACTGACACCTCTCCTAGGGGTTATAATACTGACACCTCTCCTAGGGGTTATAATACTGACACCTCTCCTAGGGGTTATAATACTGACACCTCTCCTAGGGGTTACAACACTGACACCTCTCCTAGGGGTTATAATACTGACACCTCTCCTAGGGGTTATAATACTGACACCTCTCCTAGGGGTTATAATACTGACACCTCTCCTAGGGGTTATAATACTGACACCTCTCCTAGGGGTTACAACACTGACACCTCTCCTAGGGGTTATAATACTGACACCTCTCCTAGGGGTTATAATACTGACACCTCTCATACAACACTGCCACCTCTCCTAGGGGTTATAATACTGACACCTCTCCTAGGGGTTATAATACTGCTACCTCTCCTAGGGGTTATAATACTGACACCTCCCCTAAGGGTTATAATACTGCCAGCTCCCCTAGGGGTTATAATACTGCCATCTCTCATACAACACTGCCACCTCTCCTAGGGGTTATAATACTGCCACCTCTCCTAGGGGTTACAACAGTGCCACCTCTCCTAGGGGTTACACCAGTGCCACCTCTCCTAGGGGTAACACACGTGCCACTCTCCTAGGGATTACACCAGTGCCACCTCTCCTAGGTGTTACAACACTGACACCTCTCCTAGGGGTTATAACACTGACACCTCTCCTAGGGGTTACAACACTGACACCTCTCCTAGGGGTTACAACACTGACACCTCTCCTAGGGGTTATAATACTGACACCTCTACTAGGGGTTACAACACTGACACCTCTCCTAGGGGTTATAATACTGACACCTCTCCTAGGGGTTACAACACTGACACCTCTCCTAGGGGTTACAACACTGACACCTCTCCTAGGGGTTATAATACTGACACCTCTCCTAGGGGTTATAATACTGACACCTCTCCTAGGGGTTATAATACTGACACCTCTCCTAGGGGTTACAACACTGACACCTCTACTAGGGGTTATAATACTGACACCTCTCCTAGGGGTTATAATACTGACACCTCTCCTAGGGGTTACAACACTGACACCTCTCCTAGGGGTTATAATACTGACACCTCTCCTAGGGGTTATAATACTGACACCTCTCCTAGGGGTTATAATACTGACACCTCTCCTAGGGGTTATAATACTGACACCTCTCCTAGGGGTTACAACACTGACACCTCTCCTAGGGGTTATAATACTGACACCTCTCCTAGGGGTTATAATACTGACACCTCTCATACAACACTGCCACCTCTCCTAGGGGTTATAATACTGACACCTCTCCTAGGGGTTATAATACTGACACCTCTACTAGGGGTTACAACACTGACACCTCTCCTAGGGGTTACAACACTGACACCTCTCCTAGGGGTTACAACACTGACACCTCTCCTAGGGGTTACAACACTGACACCTCTCCTAGGGGTTATAATACTGACACCTCTCCTAGGGGTTATAATACTGACACCCTTCCTAGGGGTTATAATACTGACACCTCTCCTCGGGGTTACAACACTGACACCTCTCCTAGGGGTTATAATACTGACACCTCTCCTAGGGCTTATAATACTGACACCTCTCCTAGGGGTTATAATACTGACACCTCTACTACGGGTTATAATACTGACACCTCTCCTAGGGGTTACAATACTGACACCTCTCCTAGGGGTTATAATACTGACACCTCTCCTAGGGGTTATAATACTGACACCTCTCCTAGGGGTTATAATACTGACACCTCTCCTAGGGGTTACAACACTGACACCTCTCCTAGGGGTTACAACACTGACACCTCTCCTAGGGGTTACAACACTGACACCTCTCCTAGGGGTTATAATACTGACACCTCTACTAGGGGTTACAACACTGACACCTATCCTAGGGGTTACAACACTGACACCTCTCCTAGGGGTTATAATACTGACACCTCTCCTAGGGGTTATAATACTGACACCTCTCCTAGGGGTTATAATACTGACACCTCTCCTAGGGGTTACAACACTGACACCTCTCCTAGGGGTTATAATACTGACACCTCTCCTAGGGGTTATAATACTGACACCTCTCCTAGGGGTTATAATACTGACACCTCTACTAGGGGTTACAACACTGACACCTCTCCTAGGGGTTACAACACTGACACCTCTCCTAGGGGTTATAATACTGACACCTCTCCTAGGGGTTATAATACTGACACCTCTCCTAGGGGTTATAATACTGACACCTCTCCTAGGGGTTACAACACTGACACCTCTACTAGGGGTTATAATACTGACACCTCTCCTAGGGGTTATAATACTGACACCTCTCCTAGGGGTTACAACACTGACACCTCTCCTAGGGGTTATAATACTGACACCTCTCCTAGGGGTTATAATACTGACACCTCTCCTAGGGGTTATAATACTGACACCTCTCCTAGGGGTTATAATACTGACACCTCTCCTAGGGGTTACAACACTGACACCTCTCCTAGGGGTTATAATACTGACACGTCTCCTAGGGGTTATAATACTGACACCTCTCCTAGGGGTTATAATACTGACACCTCTCCTAGGGGTTATAATACTGACACCTCTCCTAGGGGTTATAATACTGACACCTCTCCTAGGGGTTACAACACTGACACCTCTCCTAGGGGTTATAATACTGACACCTCTCCTAGGGGTTATAATACTGACACCTCTCCTAGGGGTTATAACACTGACACCTCTCCTAGGGGTTATAATACTGACACCTCTACTAGGGGTTACAACACTGACACCTCTCCTAGGGTTTACAATACTGACACCTCTCCTAGGGGTTACAACACTGACACCTATCCTAGGGGTTACAACACTGACACCTCTCCTAGGGGTTATAATCCTGACACCTCTCCTAGGGGTTATAATACTGCTACCTCTCCTAGGGGTTATAATACTGACACCTCCCCTAGGGGTTATAATACTGACACCTCTCCTAGGGGTTATAATACTGACACCTCTCCTAGGGGTTATAATACTGACACCTCTCCTAGGGGTTACAACACTGACACCTCTCCTAGGGGTTATAATACTGACACCTCTCCTAGGGGTTATAATACTGACACCTCTCCTAGGGGTTACAACACTGACACCTCTACTAGGGGTTATAATACTGACACCTCTCCTAGGGGTTATAATACTGACACCTCTCCTAGGGGTTATAATACTGACACCTCTCCTAGGGGTTACAACACTGACACCTCTCCTAGGGGTTACAACACTGACACCTCTCCTAGGGGTTACAACACTGACACCTATCCTAGGGGTTACAACACTGACACCTCTCCTAGGGGTTACATCACTGACACCTCTCCTAGGGGTTATAATACTGACACCTCTCCTAGGGGTTATAACACTGACACCTCTACTACGGGTTATAATACTGACACCTCTCCTAGGGGTTACAATACTGACACCTCTCCTAGGGGTTACAACACTGACACCTCTCCTAGGGGTTATAATACTGACACCTCTCCTAGGGGTTATAATACTGACACCTCTCCTAGGGGTTACAACACTGACACCTCTCCTAGGGGTTATAATACTGACACCTCTCCTAGGGGTTACAACACTGACACCTCTACTAGGGGTTACAATACTGACACCTCTCCTAGGAGTTATAATACTGACACCTCTCCTAGGGGTTATAATACTGACACCTCTCCTAGGAGTTACAACACTGACACCTCTCCTAGGGGTTACAAAGCTGACACCTCTCCTAGGGGTTACAACACTGACACCTCTCCTAGGGGTTACAACACTGACACCTCTACTAGGGGTTACAATACTGACACCTCTCCTAGAAGTTATAATACTGACACCTCTACTAGGGGTTATAATACTGACACCTCTCCTAGGGGTTACAACACTGACACCTCTCCTTGGGGTTATAATACCGACACCTCTCATAGGGGTTACAACACTGACCTCTCTCCTAGGGGTTACAATACTGACACCTCTCGAAGGGGTTACAACACTGACACCTCTCCTAGGGATTACAATACTGACACCTCTCCTAGGGGTTACAACACTTACACCTCTCCTAGGGGTTATAACACTGACACCTCTCCTAGGGGTTACAACACTGACACCTCTCCTAGGGGTTACAACACCGACACCTCTCCTAGGGGTTATAATACTGACACCTCTACTAGGAGTTACAACTCTGACACCTCTCCTAGGGGTTACAACTCTGACACCTCTCCTAGGGGTTACAACACTGACACATATCCTAGGGGTTACAACACTGACACCTCTCCTAGGGGTTATAATACTGACACCTCTCCTAGGGGTTATAATACTGACACCTCTCCTAGGGGTTATAATACTGACACCTCTCCTAGGGGTTACAACACTGACACCTCTACTAGGGGTTATAATACTGACACCTCTCCTAGGGGTTATAATACTGACACCTCTCCTAGGGGTTACAACACTGACACCTCTCCTAGGGGTTATAATACTGACACCTCTCCTAGGGGTTATAATACTGACACCTCTCCTAGGGGTTATAATACTGACACCTCTCCTAGGGGTTATAATACTGACACCTCTCCTAGGGGTTACAACACTGACACCTCTCCTAGGGGTTATAATACTGACACCTCTCCTAGGGGTTATAATACTGACACCTCTCATACAACACTGCCACCTCTCCTAGGGGTTATAATACTGACACCTCTCCTAGGGGTTACAATACTGACACCTCTCCTAGGGGTTACAACACTGACACCTCTCCTAGGGGTTATAATACTGACACCTCTCCTAGGGGTTATAATACTGACACCTCTCCTAGGGGTTACAACACTGACACCTCTCCTAGGGGTTATAATACTGACACCTCTCCTAGGGGTTACAACACTGACACCTCTACTAGGGGTTACAATACTGACACCTCTCCTAGGAGTTATAATACTGACACCTCTCCTAGGGGTTATAATACTGACACCTCTCATACAACACTGCCACCTCTCCTAGGGGTTATAATACTGACACCTCTCCTAGGGGTTATAATACTGCTACCTCTCCTAGGGGTTATAATACTGACACCTCTCCTAGGGGTTCTAATACTCACACCTCTACTACGGGTTACAACACTGACACCTATCCTAGGGGTTACAACACTGACACCTCTCCTAGGGGTTATAATACTGACACCTCTCCTAGGGGTTATAATACTGACACCTCTCCTAGGGGTTATAATACTGACACCTCTCCTAGGGGTTACAACACTGACACCTCTACTAGGGGTTATAATACTGACACCTCTCCTAGGGGTTATAATACTGACACCTCTCCTAGGGGTTATAATACTGACACCTCCCCTAAGGGTTATAATACTGCCAGCTCTCCTAGGGGTTATAATACTGCCATCTCTCATACAACACTGCCACCTCTCCTAGGGGTTATAATACTGCCACCTCTCCTAGGGGTTACAACAGTGCCACCTCTCCTAGGGGTTACACCAGTGCCACCTCTCCTAGGGGTAACACACGTGCCACTCTCCTAGGGATTACACCAGTGCCACCTCTCCTAGGTGTTACAACACTGACACCTCTCCTAGGGGTTACAACACTGACACCTCTCCTAGGGGTTACAACACTGACACCTCTCCTAGGGGTTACAATACTGACACCTCTCCTAGGAGTTATAGTACTGACACCTCTACTAGGGGTTATAATACTGACACCTCTCCTAGGGGTTACAACACTGACACCTCTCCTTGGGGTTATAATACCGACACCTCTCCTAGGGGTTACAACACTGACACCTCTCCTAGGGGTTACAATACTGACACCTCTCGTAGGGGTTACAACACTGACACCTCTCCTAGGGGTTACAACACTGACACCTCTCCTAGGGGTTACAACACTTACACCTCTCCTAGGGGTTATAACACTGACACCTCTCCTAGGGGTTACAACACTGACACCTCTCCTAGGGGTTACAACACCGACACCTCTCCTAGGGGTTATAATACTGACACCTCTACTAGGGTTACAACACTGACACCTCTCCTAGGGGTTACAATACTGACACCTCTCCTAGGGGTTACAACACTGACACCTCTCCTGGGGGTTACAACACTGACACCTCTCCTAGGGGTTATAATACTGACACCTCTCCTAGGGGTTATAATACTGACACCTCTCCTAGGGGTTATAATACTGACACCTCTCCTAGGGGTTATAATACTGACACCTCTCCTAGGGGTTACAACACTGACACCTCTCCTAGGTGTTACAACACTGACACCTCTCCTAGGGGTTACAACACTGACACCTCTCCTAGGGGTTACAACACTGACACCTCTACTAGGGGTTACAACACTGACACCTCTCCTACGAGTTATAATACTGACACCTCTACTAGGGGTTATAATACTGACACCTCTCCTAGGGGTTACAACACTGACACCTCTCCTTGGGGTTATAATACCGACACCTCTCCTAGGGGTTACAACACTGACACCTCTCCTACGGGGTTACAATACTGACACCTCTCGAAGGGGTTACAACACTGACACCTCTCCTAGGGGTTACAATACTGACACCTCTCCTAGGGGTTACAACACTTACACCTCTCCTAGGGGTTATAACACTGACACCTCTCCTAGGGGTTACAACACGGACACCTCTCCTAGGGGTTACAACACCGACACCTCTCCTAGGGGTTATAATACTGACACCTCTACTAGGAGTTACAACTCTGACACCTCTCCTAGGGGTTACAATACTGACACCTCTCCTAGGGGTTACAACACTGACACCTCTCCTAGGGGTTACAACACTGACACCTCTCCTAGGGGTTACAACACTGACACCTCTCCTAGGGGTTACAACACTGACACCTCTCCTAGGGGTTATAATACTGACACCTCTCCTAGGGGTTACAACACTGACACCTCTACTAGGGGTTACAATACTGACACCTCTCCTAGGAGTTATAATACTGACACCTCTCCTAGGGGTTATAATACTGACACCTCTCCTAGGAGTTACAACACTGACACCTCTCCTAGGGGTTACAAAGCTGACACCTCTCCTAGGGGTTACAACACTGACACCTCTCCTAGGGGTTACAACACTGACACCTCTCCTAGAAGTTATAATACTGACACCTCTACTAGGGGTTATAATACTGACACCTCTCCTAGGGGTTATAATACTGACACCTCTCCTAGGAGTTATAATACTGACACCTCTCCTAGGGGTTATAATACTGACACCTCTCCTAGGAGTTACAACACTGACACCTCTCCTAGGGGTTACAAAGCTGACACCTCTCCTAGGGGTTACAACACTGACACCTCTCCTAGGGGTTACAACACTGACACCTCTCCTAGAAGTTATAATACTGACACCTCTACTAGGGGTTATAATACTGACACCTCTCCTAGGGGTTACAACACTGACACCTCTCCTTGGGGTTATAATACCGACACCTCTCATAGGGGTTACAACACTGACACCTCTCCTAGGGGTTACAATACTGACACCTCTCGAAGGGGTTACAACACTGACACCTCTCCTAGGGATTACAATACTGACACCTCTCCTAGGGGTTACAACACTGACACCTCTCCTAGGGGTTACAACACTGACACCTCTCCTAGGGGTTACAACACTGACACCTCTCCTAGGGGTTACAACACTGACACCTCTCCTAAGGGTTATAATACTGACACGTCTACTAGGGGTTACAACACTGACACCTCTCCTAGGGGTTACAATACTGACACCTCTCCTAGGGGTTACAACACTGACACCTATCCTAGGGGTTACAACACTGACACCTCTCCTAGGGGTTATAATACTGACACCTCTCCTAGGGGTTATAATACCGACACCTCTCCTAGGGGTTATAATACTGACACCTCTCCTAGGGGTTACAACACTGACACCTCTCCTAGGGGTTATAATACTGACACCTCTCCTAGGGGTTATAATACTGACACCTCTCCTAGGGGTTATAATACTGACACCTCTCCTAGGGGTTATAATACTGACACCTCTCCTAGGGGTTATAATACTGACACCTCTCCTAGGGGTTACAACACTGACACCTCTCCTAGGGGTTACAACACTGACACCTCTCCTAGGGGTTATAATACTGACACCTCTACTAGGGGTTACAACACTGACACCTCTCCTAGGGTTTACAATACTGACACCTCTCCTAGGGGTTACAACACTGACACCTATCCTAGGGGTTACAACACTGACACCTCTCCTAGGGGTTATAATCCTGACACCTCTCCTAGGGGTTATAATACTGACACCTCTCCTAGGGGTTATAATACTGACACCTCTCCTAGGGGTTACAACACTGACACCTCTACTAGGGGTTATAATACTGACACCTCTCCTAGGGGTTATAATACTGACACCTCTCCTAGGGGTTACAACACTGACACCTCTCCTAGGGGTTATAATACTGACACCTCTCCTAGGGGTTATAATACTGACACCTCTCCTAGGGGTTATAATACTGACACCTCTCCTAGGGGTTATAATACTGACACCTCTCCTAGGGGTTACAACACTGACACCTCTCCTAGGGGTTATAATACTGACACCTCTCCTAGGGGTTATAATACTGACACCTCTCATACAACACTGCCACCTCTCCTAGGGGTTATAATACTGACACCTCTCCTAGGGGTTACAATACTGACACCTCTCCTAGGGGTTACAACACTGACACCTCTCCTAGGGGTTATAATACTGACACCTCTCCTAGGGGTTATAATACTGACACCTCTCCTAGGGGTTACAACACTGACACCTCTACTAGGGGTTACAATACTGACACCTCTCCTAGGAGTTATAATACTGACACCTCTCCTAGGGGTTATAATACTGACACCTCTCCTAGGAGTTACAACACTGACACCTCTCCTAGGGGTTACAAAGCTGACACCTCTCCTAGGGGTTACAACACTGACACCTCTCCTAGGGGTTACAACACTGACACCTCTACTAGGGGTTACAATACTGACACCTCTCCTAGAAGTTATAATACTGACACCTCTACTAGGGGTTATAATACTGACACCTCTCCTAGGGGTTACAACACTGACACCTCTCCTTGGGGTTATAATACCGACACCTCTCATAGGGGTTAGAACACTGACCTCTCTCCTAGGGGTTACAATACTGACACCTCTCCTAGGGGTTACAACACTGACACCTCTCCTAGGGGTTACATCACTGACACATCTCCTAGGGGTTATAATACTGACACCTCTCCTAGGGGTTACAACACTGACACCTCTCCTAGGGGTTACAACACCGACACCTCTCCTAGGGGTTATAATACTGACACCTCTACTAGGAGTTACAACTCTGACACCTCTCCTAGGGGTTACAATACTGACACCTCTCCTAGGGGTTACAACACTGACACATATCCTAGGGGTTACAACACTGACACCTCTCCTAGGGGTTATAATACTGACTCTCTCCTAGGGGTTATAATACTGACACCTCTCCTAGGGGTTATAATACTGACACCTCTCCTAGGGGTTATAATACTGACACCTCTCCTAGGAGTTACAACACTGACACCTCTCCTAGGTCGTTACAAAGCTGACACCTCTCCTAGGGGTTACAACACTGACACCTCTCCTAGGGGTTACAACACTGACACCTCTACTAGGGGTTACAATACTGACACCTCTCCTAGAAGTTATAATACTGACACCTCTACTAGGGGTTATAATACTGACACCTCTCCTAGGGGTTACAACACTGACACCTCTCCTTGGGGTTATAATACCGACACCTCTCATAGGGGTTACAACACTGACCTCTCTCCTACGGGTTACAATACTGACACCTCTCGAAGGGGTTACAACACTGACACCTCTCCTAGGGATTACAATACTGACACCTCTCCTAGGGGTTACAACACTTACACCTCTCCTAGGGGTTATAACACTGACACCTCTCCTAGGGGTTACAACACTGACACCTCTCCTAGGGGTTACAACACCGACACCTCTCCTAGGGGTTATAATACTGACACCTCTACTAGGAGTTACAACTCTGACACCTCTCCTAGGGGTTACAATACTGACACCTCTCCTAGGGGTTACAACACTGACACCTCTCCTAGGGGTTACAACACTGACACCTCTCCTAGGGGTTACAACACTGACACCTATCCTAGGGGTTACAACACTGACACCTCTCCTAGGGGTTATAATACTGACACCTCTCCTAGGGGTTACAACACTGACACCTCTACTAGGGGTTACAATACTGACACCTCTCCTAGGAGTTATAATACTGACACCTCTCCTAGGGGTTATAATACTGACACCTCTCCTAGGAGTTACAACACTGACACCTCTCCTAGGGGTTACAAAGCTGACACCTCTCCTAGGGGTTACAACACTGACACCTCTCCTAGGGGTTACAACACTGACACCTCTCCTAGAAGTTATAATACTGACACCTCTACTAGGGGTTATAATACTGACACCTCTCCTAGGGGTTATAATACTGACACCTCTCCTAGGAGTTATAATACTGACACCTCTCCTAGGGGTTATAATACTGACACCTCTCCTAGGAGTTACAACACTGACACCTCTCCTAGGGGTTACAAAGCTGACACCTCTCCTAGGGGTTACAACACTGACACCTCTCCTAGGGGTTACAACACTGACACCTCTCCTAGAAGTTATAATACTGACACCTCTACTAGGAGTTATAATACTGACACCTCTCCTAGGGGTTACAACACTGACACCTCTCCTTGGGGTTATAATACCGACACCTCTCATAGGGGTTACAACACTGACACCTCTCCTAGGGGTTACAATACTGACACCTCTCGAAGGGGTTACAACACTGACACCTCTCCTAGGGATTACAATACTGACACCTCTCCTAGGGGTTACAACACTGACACCTCTCCTAGGGGTTACAACACTGACACCTCTCCTAGGGGTTACAACACTGACACCTCTCCTAGGGGTTACAACACTGACACCTCTCCTAAGGGTTATAATACTGACACGTCTACTAGGGGTTACAACACTGACACCTCTCCTAGGGGTTACAATACTGACACCTCTCCTAGGGGTTACAACACTGACACCTATCCTAGGGGTTACAACACTGACACCTCTCCTAGGGGTTATAATACTGACACCTCTCCTAGGGGTTATAATACTGACACCTCTCCTAGGGGTTATAATACTGACACCTCTCCTAGGGGTTACAACACTGACACCTCTCCTAGGGGTTATAATACCGACACCTCTCCTAGGGGTTATAATACTGACACCTCTCCTAGGGGTTATAATACTGACACCTCTCCTAGGGGTTATAATACTGACACCTCTCCTAGGGGTTATAATACTGACACCTCTCCTAGGGGTTACAACACTGACACCTCTCCTAGGGGTTACAACACTGACACCTCTCCTAGGGGTTATAATACTGACACCTCTACTAGGGGTTACAACACTGACACCTCTCCTAGGGTTTACAATACTGACACCTCTCCTAGGGGTTACAACACTGACACCTATCCTAGGGGTTACAACACTGACATCTCTCCTAGGGGTTATAATCCTGACACCTCTCCTAGGGGTTATAATACTGACACCTCTCCTAGGGGTTATAATACTGACACCTCTCCTAGGGGTTACAACACTGACACCTCTACTAGGGGTTATAATACTGACACCTCTCCTAGGGGTTATAATACTGACACCTCTCCTAGGGGTTACAACACTGACACCTCTCCTAGGGGTTATAATACTGACACCTCTCCTAGGGGTTATAATACTGACACCTCTCCTAGGGGTTATAATACTGACACCTCTCCTAGGGGTTATAATACTGACACCTCTCCTAGGGGTTATAATACTGACACCTCTCATACAACACTGCCACCTCTCCTAGGGGTTATAATACTGACACCTCTCCTAGGGGTTACAATACTGACACCTCTCCTAGGGGTTACAACACTGACACCTCTCCTAGGGGTTATAATACTGACACCTCTCCTAGGGGTTATAATACTGACACCTCTCCTAGGGGTTACAACACTGACACCTCTACTAGGGGTTACAATACTGACACCTCTCCTAGGAGTTATAATACTGACACCTCTCCTAGGGGTTATAATACTGACACCTCTCCTAGGAGTTACAACACTGACACCTCTCCTAGGGGTTACAAAGCTGACACCTCTCCTAGGGGTTACAACACTGACACCTCTCCTAGGGGTTACAACACTGACACCTCTACTAGGGGTTACAATACTGACACCTCTCCTAGAAGTTATAATACTGACACCTCTACTAGGGGTTATAATACTGACACCTCTCCTAGGGGTTACAACACTGACACCTCTCCTTGGGGTTATAATACCGACACCTCTCATAGGGGTTAGAACACTGACCTCTCTCCTAGGGGTTACAATACTGACACCTCTCCTAGGGGTTACAACACTGACACCTCTCCTAGGGGTTACATCACTGACACATCTCCTAGGGGTTATAATACTGACACCTCTCCTAGGGTTTACAACACTGACACCTCTCCTAGGGGTTACATCACTGACACATCTCCTAGGGGTTATAATACTGACACCTCTCCTAGGGGTTATAATACTGACACCTCTCCTAGGGGTTATAACACTGACCTCTCTCCTAGGGGTTACAATACTGACACCTATCGAAGGGGTTACAACACTGACACCTCTCCTAGGGATTACAATACTGACACCTCTCCTAGGGGTTACAACACTGACACCTCTCCTAGGGGTTATAACACTGACACCTATCCTAGGGGTTACAACACTGACACCTCTCCTAGGGGTTACAACACTGACACCTCTCCTAGGGGTTACAACACTGACACCTCTCCTAGGGGTTATAATACTGACACCTCTCGAAGGGGTTACAACACTGACACCTCTCCTAGGGATTACAATACTGACACCTCTCCTAGGGGTTACAACACTGACACCTCTCCTAGGGGTTACAACACTGACACCTCTCCTAGGGGTTACAACACTGACACCTCTCCTAGGGGTTACAACACTGACACCTCTCCTAGGGGTTATAATACTGAAACCTCTACTAGGGGTTACAACACTGACACCTCTCCTAGGGGTTACAATACTGACACCTCTCCTAGGGGTTACAACACTGACACCTATCCTAGGGGTTACAACACTGACACCTCTCCTAGGGGTTATAATACTGACACCTCTCCTAGGGGTTACAATACTGACACCTCTCCTAGGGGTTATAATACTGACACCTCTCCTAGGGGTTACAACACTGACACCTCTCCTAGGGGTTATAATACTGACACCTCTCCTAGGGGTTATAATACTGACACCTCTCCTAGGGGTTATAATACTGACACCTCTCCTAGGGGTTATAATACTGACACCTCTCCTAGGGGTTACAACACTGACACCTCTCCTAGGGGTTATAATACTGACACCTCTCCTAGGGGTTATAATACTGACACCTCTCATACAACACTGCCACCTCTCCTAGGGGTTATAATACTGCCACCTCTCCTAGGGGTTACAACAGTGCCACCTCTCCTAGGGGTTACACGGCGGGCCACCTCTCCTAGGGGTAACACACGTGCCACTCTCCTAGGGATTACACCAGTGCCAGCTCTCCTAGGGGTTCTAATACTGCTACCTCTCTCCTAGGGGTTCTAATACTGCCACCTCTCCTTGGGGTTATAATACTGCCACCTCTCCTAGGGGTTACAACACTGACACCTCTACTAGGGGTTATAATACTGACACCTCTCGTAGGGGTTACAATACTGACACCTCTCCTAGGGGTTACAATACTGACACCTCTCCTAGGGGTTATAACACTGACAGCTCTACTAGGGGTTACAACACTGACACCTCTCCTAGGGGTTACAATACTGACACCTCTCCTAGGGGTTACAACACTGACACCTCTCCTAGGGGTTACATCACTGACACATCTCCTAGGGGTTATAATACTGACACCTCTCCTAGGGGTTACAACACTGACACCTCTCCTAGGGGTTACATCACTGACACATCTCCTAGGGGTTATAATACTGACACCTCTCCTAGGGGTTATAATACTGACACCTCTCCTAGGGGTTATAACACTGACACCTCTAATACGGGTTATAATACTGACACCTCTCCTAGGGGTTACAATACTGACACCTCTCATAGGGGTTACAACACTGACCTCTCTCCTAGGGGTTACAATACTGACACCTCTCGAAGGGGTTACAACACTGACACCTCTCCTAGGGATTACAATACTGACACCTCTCCTAGGGGTTACAACACTGACACCTCTCCTAGGGGTTATAACACTGACCCCTCTCCTAGGGGTTACAACACTGACACCTCTCCTAGGGGTTACAACACTGACACCTCTCCTATGGGTTATAATACTGACACCTCTACTAGGGGTTACAACACTGACACCTCTCCTAGGGTTTACAATACTGACACCTCTCCTAGGGGTTACAACACTGACACCTATCCTAGGGGTTACAACACTGACACCTCTCCTAGGGGTTATAATCCTGACACCTCTCCTAGGGGTTATAATACTGACACCTCTCCTAGGGGTTATAATACTGACACCTCTCCTAGGGGTTACAACACTGACACCTCTACTAGGGGTTATAATACTGACACCTCTCCTAGGGGTTATAATACTGACACCTCTCCTAGGGGTTACAACACTGACACCTCTCCTAGGGGTTATAATACTGACACCTCTCCTAGGGGTTATAATACTGACACCTCTCCTAGGGGTTATAATACTGACACCTCTCCTAGGTGTTATAATACTGAGACCTCTCCTAGGGGTTACAACACTGACACCTCTCCTAGGGGTTATAATACTGACACCTCTCCTAGGGGTTATAATACTGACACCTCTCATACAACACTGCCACCTCTCCTAGGGGTTATAATACTGACACCTCTCCTAGGGGTTACAATACTGACACCTCTCCTAGGGGTTACAACACTGACACCTCTCCTAGGGGTTATAATACTGACACCTCTCCTAGGGGTTATAATACTGACACCTCTCCTAGGGGTTACAACACTGACACCTCTACTAGGGGTTACAATACTGACACCTCTCCTAGGAGTTATAATACTGACACCTCTCCTAGGGGTTATAATACTGACACCTCTCCTAGGAGTTACAACACTGACACCTCTCCTAGGGGTTACAAAGCTGACACCTCTCCTAGGGGTTACAACACTGACACCTCTCCTAGGGGTTACAACACTGACACCTCTACTAGGGGTTACAATACTGACACCTCTCCTAGAAGTTATAATACTGACACCTCTACTAGGGGTTATAATACTGACACCTCTCCTCGGGGTTACAACACTGACACCTCTCCTTGGGGTTATAATACCGACACCTCTCATAGGGGTTAGAACACTGACCTCTCTCCTAGGGGTTACAATACTGACACCTCTCCTAGGGGTTACAACACTGACACCTCTCCTAGGGGTTACATCACTGACACATCTCCTAGGGGTTATAATACTGACACCTCTCCTAGGGTTTACAACACTGACACCTCTCCTAGGGGTTACATCACTGACACATCTCCTAGGGGTTATAATACTGACACCTCTCCTAGGGGTTATAATACTGACACCTCTCCTAGGGGTTATAACACTGACACCTCTACTACGGGTTATAATACTGACACCTCTCCTAGGGGTTACAATACTGACACCTCTCATAGGGGTTACAACACTGACCTCTCTCCTAGGGGTTACGATACTGACACCTATCGAAGGGGTTACAACACTGACACCTCTCCTAGGGATTACAATACTGACACCTCTCCTAGGGGTTACAACACTGACACCTCTCCTAGGGGTTATAACACTGACACCTCTCCTAGGGGTTACAACACTGACACCTCTCCTAGGGGTTACAACACTGACACCTCTCCTAGGGGTTATAATACTGACACCTCTACTAGGGGTTACAACACTGACACCTCTCCTAGGGTTTACAATACTGACACCTCTCCTAGGGGTTACAACACTGACACCTATCCTAGGGGTTACAACACTGACACCTCTCCTAGGGGTTATAATACTGACACCTCTCCTAGGCGTTATAATACTGACACCTCTCCTAGGGGTTATAATACTGACACCTCTCCTAGGGGTTACAACACTGACACCTCTACTAGGGGTTATAATACTGACACCTCTCCTAGGGGTTATAATACTGACACCTATCCTAGGGGTTATAACACTGACACCTCTCCTAGGGGTTATAATACTGACACCTCTCCTAGGGGTTATAATACTGACACCTCTCCTAGGGGTTATAATACTGACACCTCTCCTAGGGGTTATAATACTGACACCTCTCCTAGGGGTTACAACACTGACACCTCTCCTAGGGGTTATAATACTGACAGCTCTCCTAGGGGTTATAATACTGACACCTCTCATACAACACTGCCACCTCTCCTAGGGGTTATAATACTGACAGATCTCCTAGGGGTTACAATACTGACACCTCTCCTAGGGGTTACAACACTGACACCTCTCCTAGGGGTTATAATACTGACACCTCTCCTAGGGGTTATAATACTGACACCTCTCCTAGGGGTTACAACACTGACACCTCTCCTAGGGGTTATAATACTGACACCTCTCCTAGGGGTTACAACACTGACACCTCTACTAGGGGTTACAATACTGACACCTCTCCTAGGAGTTATAATACTGACACCTCTCCTAGGGGTTATAATACTGACACCTCTCCTAGGAGTTACAACACTGACACCTCTCCTAGGGGTTACAAAGCTGACACCTCTCCTAGGGGTTACAACACTGACACCTCTCCTAGGGGTTACAACACTGACACCTCTACTAGGGGTTACAATACTGACACCTCTCCTAGAAGTTATAATACTGACACCTCTACTAGGGGTTATAATACTGACACCTCTCCTAGGGGTTACAACACTGACAACTCTCCTTGGGGTTATAATACCGACACCTCTCATAGGGGTTACAACACTGACCTCTCTCCTAGGGGTTACAATACTGACACCTCTCGAAGGGGTTACAACACTGACACCTCTCCTAGGGGTTACAACACTGACACCTCTCCTAGGGGTTACAACACTGACACCTCTCCTAGGGGTTACAACACTGACACCTCTCCTAGGGGTTACAACACTGACACCTCTCCTAGGGGTTATAATACTGACACCTCTACTAGGGGTTACAACACTGACACCTCTCCTAGGGGTTACAATACTGACACCTCTCCTAGGGGTTACAACACTGACACCTATCCTAGGGGTTACAACACTGACACCTCTCCTAGGGGTTATAATACTGACACCTCTCCTAGGGGTTATAACACTGACACCTCTCCTAGGGGTTATAATACTGACACCTCTCCTAGGGGTTACAACACTGACACCTCTACTAGGGGTTATAATACTGACACCTCTCCTAGGGGTTATAATACTGACACCTCTCCTAGGGGTTACAACACTGACACCTCTCCTAGGGGTTATAATACTGACACCTCTCCTAGGGGTTATAATACTGACACCTCTCCTAGGGGTTATAATACTGACACCTCTCCTAGGGGTTATAATACTGACACCTCTCCTAGGGGTTACAACACTGACACCTCTCCTAGGGGTTATAATACTGACAATTCTCCTAGGGGTTATAATACTGACACCTCTCATACAACACTGCCACCTCTCCTAGGGGTTATAATACTGCCACCTCTACTAGGGGTTACAACAGTGGCACCTCTCCTAGGGGTTACACCAGTGCCACCTCTCCTAGGGGTAACACACTTGCCACTCTCCTAGGGATTACACCAGTGCCAGCTCTCCTAGGGGTTCTAATACTGCTACCTCTCTCCTAGGGGTTCTAATACTGCCAACTCTCCTAGGGGTTATAATACTGCCACCTCTCCTAGGGGTTACAACACTGACACCTCTACTAGGGGTTATAATACTGACACCTCTCCTAGGGGTTACAATACTGACACCTCTCCTAGGGGTTACAATACTGACACCTCTCCTAGGGGTTATAACACTGACACCTCTACTACGGGTTACAACACTGACACCTCTCCTAGGGGTTACAATACTGACACATCTCCTAGGGGTTACAACACTGACACCTCTCCTAGGGGTTACATCACTGACACATCTCCTAGGGGTTATAATACTGACACCTCTCCTAGGGGTTATAATACTGACACCTCTCCTAGGGGTTATAACACTGACACCTCTTCTACGGGTTATAATACTGACACCTCTCCTATGGGTTACAATACTGACACCTCTCCTAGGGGTTACAACACTGACACCTCTCCTAGGGGTTATAATACTCACACCTCTCCTAGGGGTTATAATACTCACACCTCTCCTAGGGGTTATAATACTGACACCTCTCCTAGGGGTTACAACACTGACACCTCTCCTAGGGGTTATAATACTGACACCTCTCCTAGGGGTTACAATACTGACACCTCTCGTAGGGGTTATAATACTGACACCTCTCCTCGGGGTTGTAATACTGACACCTCTCCTAGGGGTTATAATACTGCCAGCTCTCCAAGGGGTTATAATACTGACCTCTCTCCTAGGGGTTACAACACTGACACCTCTCCTAGGGGTTACAACACTGACATCCCTCCTAGGGGTTATAATACTGACACCTCTCCTAGGGGTTATAATAGTGACAACTCTCCTAGGGGTTACAACACTGACACCTCTCCTAGGGGTTATAATACTGACACCTCTCCTAGGGGTTATAATACTGACCTCTCTCCTAGGGGTTATAATACTGCCACCTCTCCTAGGGGGTTATAATACTGCCATCTCTCCTAGGGGTTATAATACTGCCACCTCTCCTATGGGTTATAATACTGACACCTCTCCTAGGGGTTATAATACTGACACCTCTCCTAGGGGTTACAATACTGACACCTCTCCTATGGGTTACAATACTGACACCTCTCCTCGGGGTTACACTACTGACACCTCTCCAGGGGTTATAATACTGACAACTCTCCTAGGGGTTATAATACTGACACCTCTATTTG
Organism: Salmo salar; assembly: GCF_905237065.1. Classification (NCBI taxonomy): domain Eukaryota; kingdom Metazoa; phylum Chordata; class Actinopteri; order Salmoniformes; family Salmonidae; genus Salmo; species Salmo salar. The sequence goes on from NC_059443.1 coordinate 12,845,467, forward strand.
GGGTTATAATACTGACACCTCTCTTAGGGGTTATAATACTGCCACCTCTCCTAGGGGTTATAATACTGACACCTCTCCTAGGGGTTATAATACTGACACCTCTTCTAGCGGTTATAATACTGACACCTCTCCTAGGGGTTATAATACTGCCACCTCTCCTAGGGGTTATAATACTGCCAGCTCTCCTAGGGGTTATAATACTGCCACCTCTCCTAGGGGTTACAACAGTGCCACCTCTCCTTGGGGTTACACCAGTGCCACCTCTGCTAGGGGTTACACCAGTGCCACCTCTCCTATGGATTACACCAGTGCCACTTCTCCTAGGGGTTCTAATACTGACAACTCTCCTAGGGGTTATAATACTGCCACCTCTCCTAGGGGTTATAATACTGCCACCTCTCCTAGGGGTTATAATACTGCCAGCTCTCCTAGGGGTTATAATACTGCCACCTCTCCTAGGGGTTATAATACTGCCATCTCTCCTAGGGGTTACAATACCGACATCTCTCCTAGGGGTTACAACACTGACACCTCTCCTAGGGGTTATTATACTGACACCTCTCGAAGGGGTTATAATACTGACACCTCTCCTAGGGTTTATAATACTGACACCTCTACTAGGGGTTATAATACTGACACCTCTCCTAGGGGTTACAACACTGACACCTCTCCTCGGGGTTATAATACTGACACCTCTCCTAGGGGTTATAATACTGACACACCTCCTAGGGGTTATAATACTGCCATCTCTGATTGGGGATATAATACTGCCAGCTCTCCTAGGGGTTATAATACTGCCATCTCTCATACAACACTGCCACCTCTCCTGGGGGTTATAATACTGCCACCTCTCCTAGGGGTTACAACAGTGCCACCTCTCCTAGGGGTTACACCAGTGCCACCTCTCCTAGGGGTTACACCAGTGCCACCTCTCCTAGGGGTTACACCACTGCCAACTCTCCTAGGGGTTCTAATACTGCCACCTCTCCTAGGGGTTCTAATACTGACACCTCTCCTTGGGGTTACAACAGTGCCACCTCTCCTAGGGGTTATAATACTGCAACCTCTCCTAGGGGTTACAACACTGACACCTCTCCTAGGGGTTACAATACTGACACCTCTCCTAGGGTTTATAATACTGACACCTCTCCTAGGGGTTATAATACTGACACCCCTCCTAGGGGTTATAATACTGCCACCTCTCCTAGGGGTGACAACACTGACACCTCTCCTCGGGGTTGTAATACTGACACGTCTCCTAGGGGGTTATAATACTGCCAGCTCTCCTAGGGGTTATAATACTGACCTCTCTCCTAGGGGTTACAACACTGACACCTCTCCTAGGGGTTACAACACTGACATCCCTCCTAGTGGTTATAATACTGACACCTCTCCTAGGGGTTATAATACTGACAACTCTCCTAGGGGTTACAACACTGACACCTCTCCTAGGGGTTATAATACTGCCACCTCTCCTAGGGGTTATAATACTGACCTCTCTCCTAGGGGTTATAATACTGCCACCTCTCCTAGGGGGTTATAATACTGCCATCTCTCCTAGGGGTTATAATACTGCCACCTCTCCTATGGGTTATAATACTGACACCTCTCCTAGGGGTTACACTACTGACACCTCTCCAGGGGTTATAATACTGACAACTCTCCTAGGGGTTATAATACTGACACCTCTCCTAGGGGTTATAATACTGACACCTCTCCTAGGGGTTATAATACTGACACCTCTCCTAGGGGTTATAATACTGCCACCTTTCCTAGGGGGTATAATACTGCCACCTCTCCTAGGGGGTTATAATACTGCCATCTCTCCTAGGGGTTATAATACTGCCACCTCTCCTATGGGTTATAATACTGACACCTCTCCTAGGGGTTATAATACTGACACCTCTCCTAGGGGTTACAATACTGACACCTCTCCTATGGGTTACAATACTGACACCTCTCCTCGGGGTTACACTACTGACACCTCTCCAGGGGTTATAATACTGACAACTCTCCTAGGGGTTATAATACTGACACCTCTATTTGGGGTTATAATACTGACACCTCTCTTAGGGGTTATAATACTGCCACCTCTCCTAGGGGTTATAATACTGACACCTCTCCTAGGGGTTATAATACTGACACCTCTTCTAGCGGTTATAATACTGACACCTCTCCTAGGGGTTATAATACTGCCACCTCTCCTAGGGGTTATAATACTGCCAGCTCTCCTAGGGGTTATAATACTGCCACCTCTCCTAGGGGGTTACAACAGTGCCACCTCTCCTTGGGGTTACACCAGTGCCACCTCTGCTAGGGGTTACACCAGTGCCACCTCTCCTATGGATTACACCAGTGCCACTTCTCCTAGGGGTTCTAATACTGACACCTCTCCTAGGGGTTATAATACTGCCACCTCTCCTAGGGGTTATAATACTGCCACCTCTCCTAGGGGTTATAATACTGCCAGCTCTCCTAGGGGTTATAATACTGCCACCTCTCCTAGGGGTTATAATACTGCCATCTCTCCTAGGGGTTACAATACTGACATCTCTCCTAGGGGTTACAACACTGACACCTCTCCTAGGGGTTATTATACTGACACCTCTCGAAGGGGTTATAATACTGACACCTCTCCTAGGGTTTATAATACTGACACCTCTACTAGGGGTTATAATACTGACACCTCTCCTAGGGGTTACAACACTGACACCTCTCCTCGGGGTTATAATACTGACACCTCTCCTAGGGGTTATAATACTGACACACCTCCTAGGGGTTATAATACTGCCATCTCTGATTGGGGATATAATACTGCCAGCTCTCCTAGGGGTTATAATACTGCCATCTCTCATACAACACTGCCACCTCTCCTGGGGGTTATAATACTGCCACCTCTCCTAGGGGTTACAACAGTGCCACCTCTCCTAGGGGTTACACCAGTGCCACCTCTCCTAGGGGTTACACCAGTGCCACCTCTCCTAGGGGTTACACCACTGCCAACTCTCCTAGGGGTTCTAATACTGCCACCTCTCCTAGGGGTTCTAATACTGACACCTCTCCTTGGGGTTACAACAGTGCCACCTCTCCTAGGGGTTATAATACTGCAACCTCTCCTAGGGGTTACAACACTGACACCTCTCCTAGGGGTTACAATACTGACACCTCTCCTAGGGTTTATAATACTGACACCTCTCCTAGGGGTTATAATACTGACACCCCTCCTAGGGGTTATAATACTGCCACCTCTCCTAGGGGTGACAACACTGACACCTCTCCTCGGGGTTGTAATACTGACACGTCTCCTAGGGGGTTATAATACTGCCAGCTCTCCTAGGGGTTATAATACTGACCTCTCTCCTAGGGGTTACAACACTGACACCTCTCCTAGGGGTTACAACACTGACATCCCTCCTAGTGGTTATAATACTGACACCTCTCCTAGGGGTTATAATACTGACAACTCTCCTAGGGGTTACAACACTGACACCTCTCCTAGGGGTTATAATACTGCCACCTCTCCTAGGGGTTATAATACTGACCTCTCTCCTAGGGGTTATAATACTGCCACCTCTCCTAGGGGGTTATAATACTGCCATCTCTCCTAGGGGTTATAATACTGCCACCTCTCCTATGGGTTATAATACTGACACCTCTCCTAGGGGTTACACTACTGACACCTCTCCAGGGGTTATAATACTGACAACTCTCCTAGGGGTTATAATACTGACACCTCTCCTAGGGGTTATAATACTGACACCTCTCCTAGGGGTTACACTACTGACACCTCTCCAGGGGTTATAATACTGACAACTCTCCTAGGGGTTATAATACTGACACCTCTCCTAGGGGTTATAATACTGACACCTCTCCTAGGGGTTATAATACTGACACCTCTCCTAGGGGTTATAATACTGCCACCTTTCCTAGGGGGTATAATACTGCCACCTCTCCTAGGGGGTTATAATACTGCCATCTCTCCTAGGGGTTATAATACTGCCACCTCTCCTATGGGTTATAATACTGACACCTCTCCTAGGGGTTATAATACTGACACCTCTCCTAGGGGTTACAATACTGACACCTCTCCTATGGGTTACAATACTGACACCTCTCCTCGGGGTTACACTACTGACACCTCTCCAGGGGTTATAATACTGACAACTCTCCTAGGGGTTATAATACTGACACCTCTCCTAGGGGTTATAATACTGACACCTCTCTTAGGGGTTATAATACTGCCACCTCTCCTAGGGGTTATAATACTGACACCTCTCCTAGGGGTTATAATACTGACACCTCTTCTAGCGGTTATAATACTGACACCTCTCCTAGGGGTTATAATACTGCCACCTCTCCTAGGGGTTATAATACTGCCAGCTCTCCTAGGGGTTATAATACTGCCACCTCTCCTAGGGGTTACAACAGTGCCACCTCTCCTTGGGGTTACACCAGTGCCACCTCTGCTAGGGGTTACACCAGTGCCACCTCTCCTATGGATTACACCAGTGCCACTTCTCCTAGGGGTTCTAATACTGACACCTCTCCTAGGGGTTATAATACTGCCACCTCTCCTAGGGGTTATAATACTGCCACCTCTCCTAGGGGTTATAATACTGCCAGCTCTCCTAGGGGTTATAATACTGCCACCTCTCCTAGGGGTTATAATACTGCCATCTCTCCTAGGGGTTACAATACTGACATCTCTCCTAGGGGTTACAACACTGACACCTCTCCTAGGGGTTATTATACTGACACCTCTCGAAGGGGTTATAATACTGACACCTCTCCTAGGGTTTATAATACTGACACCTCTACTAGGGGTTATAATACTGACACCTCTCCTAGGGGGTTACAACACTGACACCTCTCCTCGGGGTTATAATACTGACACCTCTCCTAGGGGTTATAATACTGACACACCTCCTAGGGGTTATAATACTGCCATCTCTGATTGGGGATATAATACTGCCAGCTCTCCTAGGGGTTATAATACTGCCATCTCTCATACAACACTGCCACCTCTCCTGGGGGTTATAATACTGCCACCTCTCCTAGGGGTTACAACAGTGCCACCTCTCCTAGGGGTTACACCAGTGCCACCTCTCCTAGGGGTTACACCAGTGCCACCTCTCCTAGGGGTTACACCACTGCCAACTCTCCTAGGGGTTCTAATACTGCCACCTCTCCTAGGGGTTCTAATACTGACACCTCTCCTTGGGGTTACAACAGTGCCACCTCTCCTAGGGGTTATAATACTGCAACCTCTCCTAGGGGTTACAACACTGACACCTCTCCTAGGGGTTACAATACTGACACCTCTCCTAGGGTTTATAATACTGACACCTCTCCTAGGGGTTATAATACTGACACCCCTCCTAGGGGTTATAATACTGCCACCTCTCCTAGGGGTGACAACACTGACACCTCTCCTCGGGGTTGTAATACTGACACGTCTCCTAGGGGGTTATAATACTGCCAGCTCTCCTAGGGGTTATAATACTGACCTCTCTCCTAGGGGTTACAACACTGACACCTCTCCTAGGGGTTACAACACTGACATCCCTCCTAGTGGTTATAATACTGACACCTCTCCTAGGGGTTATAATACTGACAACTCTCCTAGGGGTTACAACACTGACACCTCTCCTAGGGGTTATAATACTGCCACCTCTCCTAGGGGTTATAATACTGACCTCTCTCCTAGGGGTTATAATACTGCCACCTCTCCTAGGGGGTTATAATACTGCCATCTCTCCTAGGGGTTATAATACTGCCACCTCTCCTATGGGTTATAATACTGACACCTCTCCTAGGGGTTACACTACTGACACCTCTCCAGGGGTTATAATACTGACAACTCTCCTAGGGGTTATAATACTGACACCTCTCCTAGGGGTTATAATACTGACACCTCTCCTAGGGGTTATAATACTGACACCTCTCCTAGGGGTTATAATACTGCCACCTTTCCTAGGGGTTATAATACTGACACCTCTCCTAGGGGTTATAGTACTGACACCTCTCCTAGGGGTTGTAATACTGACACCTCTCCTAGGGGTTTCAACACTGACACCTCTCCTAGGGGTTATAATACTGACACCTCTCATACAACACTGCCACCTCTCCTAGGGGTTATAATACTGACACCTCTCCTAGGGGTGACAACACTGCCACCTCTCCTAGGGGTTATAATACTGACACCTCTCCTAGGGGTTACAACACTGACACCTCTCCTAGGGGTTATAATACTGACACCTCCCCTAGGGGTTATAATACTGACACCTCTCCTAGGGATTACAACAGTGCCATCTCTCCTAGGAGTTATAATACTGCCCACTCTCCTAGTGGTTATAATACTGACACTTCTCCTAGGTGTTATAATACTGACACCTCTCCAAGGGGTTACAATACTGACACCTCTCCTAGGGGTTATAATACTGACCTCTCTCCTAGGGGTTACAACACTGACACCTCTCCTAGGGGTTACAACACTGACATCCCTCCTAGGGGTTATAATACTGACACCTCTCCTAGGGGTTATAATACTGACAACTCTCCTAGGGGTTACAACACTGACACCTCTCCTAGGGGTTATAATACTGCCACCTCTCCTAGGGGTTATAATACTGACCTCTCTCCTAGGGGTTATAATACTGCCACCTCTCCTAGGGGGTTATAATACTGCCATCTCTCCTAGGGGTTATAATACTGACACCTCTCCAAGGGGTTACAATACTGACACCTCTCCTAGGGGTTATAATACTGACCTCTCTCCTAGGGGTTACAACACTGACACCTCTCCTAGGGGTTACAACACTGACATCCCTCCTAGGGGTTATAATACTGACACCTCTCCTAGGGGTTATAATACTGACAACTCTCCTAGGGGTTACAACACTGACACCTCTCCTAGGGGTTATAATACTGCCACCTCTCCTAGGGTTTATAATACTGACCTCTCTCCTAGGGGTTATAATACTGCCACCTCTCCTAGGGGGTTATAATACTGCCATCTCTCCTAGGGGTTATAATACTGCCACCTCTCCTATGGGTTATAATACTGACACCTCTCCTAGGGGTTACAATACTGACACCTCTCCTAGGGGTTATAATACTGACACCTCTCCTAGGGGTTATAATACTGACACCTCTACCAGGGGTTATAATACTGACACCTCTCCTAGGGGTTACAATACTGACACCTCTCCTAGGGGTTACAATACTGACAACTCTCCTCGGGGTTACACTACTGACACCTCTCCAGGGGTTATAATACTGACAACTCTCCTAGGGGTTATAATACTGACACCTCTCCTAGGGGTTATAATACTGACACCTCTCCTAGGGGTTATAATACTGACACCTCTCCTAGGGGTTATAATACTGCCACCTCTCCTAGGGGTTATAATACTGACACCTCTCCTAGGGGTTATAGTACTGACACCTCTCCTAGGGGTTGTAATACTGACACCTCTCCTAGGGGTTTCAACACTGACACCTCTCCTAGGGGTTATAATACTGACACCTCTCATACAACACTGCCACCTCTCCTAGGGGTTATAATACTGACACCTCTCCTAGGGGTTATAATACTGACAACTCTCCTAGGGGTTACAACACTGACACCTCTCCTAGGGGTTATAATACTGCCACCTCTCCTAGGGGTTATAATACTGACCTCTCTCCTAGGGGTTATAATACTGCCACCTCTCCTAGGGGGTTATAATACTGCCATCTCTCCTAGGGGTTATAATACTAACACCTCTCCAAGGGGTTACAATACTGACACCTCTCCTAGGGGTTATAATACTGACCTCTCTCCTAGGGGTTACAACACTGACACCTCTCCTAGGGGTTACAACACTGACATCCCTCCTAGGGGTTATAATACTGACACCTCTCCTAGGGGTTATAATACTGACAACTCTCCTAGGGGTTACAACACTGACACCTCTCCTAGGGGTTATAATACTGCCACCTCTCCTAGGGGTTATAATACTGACCTCTCTCCTAGGGGTTATAATACGGCCACCTCTCCTAGGGGGTTATAATACTGCCATCTCTCCTAGGGGTTATAATACTGCCACCTCTCCTATGGGTTATAATACTGACACCTCTCCTAGGGGTTACAATACTGACACCTCTCCTAGGGGTTATAATACTGACACCTCTCCTAGGGGTTATAATACTGACACCTCTACCAGGGGTTATAATACTGACACCTCTCCTAGGGGTTACAATACTGACACCTCTCCTAGGGGTTACAATACTGACAACTCTCCTCGGGGTTACACTACTGACACCTCTCCAGGGGTTATAATACTGACAACTCTCCTAGGGGTTATAATACTGACACCTCTCCTAGGGGTTATAATACTGACACCTCTCCTAGGGGTTATAATACTGACACCTCTCCTAGGGGTTATAATACTGCCACCTCTCCTAGGGGTTATAATACTGACACCTCTCCTAGGGGTTATAGTACTGACACCTCTCCTAGGGGTTGTAATACTGACACCTCTCCTAGGGGTTTCAACACTGACACCTCTCCTAGGGGTTATAATACTGACACCTCTCATACAACACTGCCACCTCTCCTAGGGGTTATAATACTGACACCTCTCCTAGGGGTTATAATACTGCCACCTCTCCTAGGGGTTATAATACTGACACCTCTCCTAGGGGTTATAGTACTGACACCTCTCCTAGGGGTTGTAATACTGACACCTCTCCTAGGGGTTTCAACACTGACACCTCTCCTAGGGGTTATAATACTGACACCTCTCATACAACACTGCCACCTCTCCTAGGGGTTATAATACTGACACCTCTCCTAGGGGTTATAATACTGCCACCTCTCCTATGGGTTATAATACTGCCACCTCTCCTAGGGGGTATAATACTGCCACCTCTCCTAGGGGTTATAATACTGACACCTCTCCTAGGGGTTACAACACTGACACCTCTCCTAGGGGTTATAATACTGACACCTCCCCTAGGGGTTATAATACTGACACCTCTCCTAGGGATTACAACAGTGCCATCTCTCCTAGGAGTTATAATACTGCCCACTCTCCTAGTGGTTATAATACTGACACTTCTCCTAGGGGTTATAATACTGACACCTCTCCAAGGGGTTACAATACTGACACCTCTCCTAGGGGTTATAATACTGACACCTCTCCTAGGGGTTACAACACTGACACCTCTCCTAGGGGTTATAATACTGACACCTCCCCTAGGGGTTATAATACTGACACCTCTCCTAGGGATTACAACAGTGCCATCTCTCCTAGGAGTTATAATACTGCCCACTCTCCTAGTGGTTATAATACTGACACTTCTCCTAGGGGTTATAATACTGACACCTCTCCAAGGGGTTACAATACTGACACCTCTCCTAGGGGTTATAATACTGACACCTCTCCTAGGGATTACAATACTGACACCTCTCCTAGGGGTTATAACACTGACACCTCTCCTATGGGTTACAACACTGACACCTCTCCTAGGGGTTACAACACTGACACCTCTCCTAGGGGTTATAATACTGACACCTCTACTAGGGGTTACAACACTGACACCTCTCCTAGGGGTTACAATACTGACACCTCTCCTAGGGGTTACAACACTGACACCTATCCTAGGGGTTACAACACTGACACCTCTCCTAGGGGTTATAATACTGACACCTCTCCTAGGGGTTATAACACTGACACCTCTCCTAGGGGTTATAATACTGACACCTCTCCTAGGGGTTACAACACTGACACCTCTACTAGGGGTTATAATACTGACACCTCTCCTAGGGGTTATAATACTGACACCTCTCCTAGGGGTTACAACACTGACACCTCTCCTAGGGGTTATAATACTGACACCTCTCCTAGGGGTTATAATACTGACACCTCTCCTAGGGGTTATAATACTGACACCTCTCCTAGGGGTTACAACACTGACACCTCTCCTAGGGGTTATAATACTGACAATTCTCCTAGGGGTTATAATACTGACACCTCTCATACAACACTGCCATCTCTCCTAGGGGTTATAATACTGCCACCTCTACTAGGGGTTACAACAGTGCCACCTCTCCTAGGGGTTACACCAGTGCCACCTCTCCTAGGGGTAACACACTTGCCACTCTCCTAGGGATTACACCAGTGCCAGCTCTCCTAGGGGTTCTAATACTGCTACCTCTCTCCTAGGGGTTCTAATACTGCCAACTCTCCTAGGGGTTATAATACTGCCACCTCTCCTAGGGGTTACAACACTGACACCTCTACTAGGGGTTATAATACTGACACCTCTCCTAGGGGTTACAATACTGACACCTCTCCTAGGGGTTACAATACTGACACCTCTCCTAGGGGTTATAACACTGACACCTCTACTACGGGTTAAAACACTGACACCTCTCCTAGGGGTTACAATACTGACACCTCTCCTAGGGGTTACAACACTGACACCTCTCCTAGGGGTTACATCACTGACACATCTCCTAGGGGTTATAATACTGACACCTCTCCTAGGGGTTATAATACTGACACCTCTCCTAGGGGTTATAACACTGACACCTCTTCTACGGGTTATAATACTGACACCTCTCCTAGGGGTTACAATACTGACACCTCTCCTAGGGGTTACAACACTGACACCTCTCCTAGGGGTTATAATACTCACACCTCTCCTAGGGGTTATAATACTCACACCTCTCCTAGGGGTTATAATACTGACACCTCTCCTAGGGGTTACAACACTGACACCTCTCCTAGGGGTTATAATACTGACACCTCTCCTAGGGGTTACAATACTGACACCTCTCGTAGGGGTTATAATACTGACACCTCTCCTCGGGGTTGTAATACTGACACCTCTCCTAGGGGGTTATAATACTGCCAGCTCTCCAAGGGGTTATAATACTGACCTCTCTCCTAGGGGTTACAACACTGACACCTCTCCTAGGGGTTACAACACTGACATCCCTCCTAGGGGTTATAATACTGACACCTCTCCTAGGGGTTATAACACTGACAACTCTCCTAGGGGTTACAACACTGACACCTCTCCTAGGGGTTATAATACTGACACCTCTCCTAGGGGTTATAATACTGACCTCTCTCCTAGGGGTTATAATACTGCCACCTCTCCTAGGGGGTTATAATACTGCCATCTCTCCTAGGGGTTATAATACTGCCACCTCTCCTATGGGTTATAATACTGACACCTCTCCTAGGGGTTATAATACTGACACCTCTCCTAGGGGTTACAATACTGACACCTCTCCTATGGGTTACAATACTGACACCTCTCCTCGGGGTTACACTACTGACACCTCTCCAGGGGTTATAATACTGACAACTCTCCTAGGGGTTATAATACTGACACCTCTCCTAGGGGTTATAATACTGACACCTCTTCTAGCGGTTATAATACTGACACCTCTCCTAGGGGTTATAATACTGCCACCTCTCCTAGGGGTTGTAATACTGCCAGCTCTCCTAGGGGTTATAATACTGCCACCTCTCCTAGGGGTTACAACAGTGCCACCTCTCCTTGGGGTTACACCAGTGCCACCTCTGCTAGGGGTTACACCAGTGCCACCTCTCCTATGGATTACACCAGTGCCACTTCTCCTAGGGGTTCTAATACTGACACCTCTCCTAGGGGTTATAATACTGCCACCTGTCCTAGGGGTTATAATACTGCCACCTCTCCTAGGGGTTATAATACTGCCAGCTCTCCTAGGGGTTATAATACTGCCACCTCTCCTAGGGGTTATAATACTGCCATCTCTCCTAGGGGTTACAATACTGACATCTCTCCTAGGGGTTACAACACTGACACCTCTCCTAGGGGTTATAATACTGACACCTCTCGAAGGGGTTATAATACTGACACCTCTCCTAGGGTTTATAATACTGACACCTCTACTAGGGGTTATAATACTGACACCTCTCCTAGGGGTTACAACACTGACACCTCTCCTCGGGGTTATAATACTGACACCTCTCCTAGGGGTTATAATACTGATACACCTCCTAGGGTTTATAATACTGCCATCTCTGATTGGGGATATAATACTGCCAGCTCTCCTAGGGGTTATAATACTGCCATCTCTCATACAACACTGCCACCTCTCCTGGGGGTTATAATACTGCCACCTCTCCTAGGGGTTACAACAGTGCCACCTCTCGTAGGGGTTACACCAGTGCCACCTCTCCTAGGGGTTACACCAGTGCCACCTCTCCTAGGGGTTACACCACTGCCAACTCTCCTAGGGGTTCTAATACTGCCACCTATCCTAGGGGTTCTAATACTGACACCTCTCCTTGGGGTTACAACAGTGCCACCTCTCCTAGGGGTTATAATACTGCCACCTCTCCTAGGGGTTACAACACTGACACCTCTCCTAGGGGTTACAATACTGACACCTCTCCTAGGGTTTATAATACTGACACCTCTCCTAGGGGTTATAATACTGACACCCCTCCTAGGGGTTATAATACTGCCACCTCTCCTAGGGGTGACAACACTGACACCTCTCCTCGGGGTTGTAATACTGACACGTCTCCTAGGGGGTTATAATACTGCCAGCTCTCCTAGGGGTTATAATACTGACCTCTCTCCTAGGGGTTACAACACTGACACCTCTCCTAGGGGTTACAACACTGACATCCCTCCTAGTGGTTATAATACTGACACCTCTCCTAGGGGTTATAATACTGACAACTCTCCTAGGGGTTACAACACTGACACCTCTCCTAGGGGTTATAATACTGCCACCTCTCCTAGGGGTTATAATACTGACCTCTCTCCTAGGGGTTATAATACTGCCACCTCTCCTAGGGGGTTATAATACTGCCACCTCTCCTAGGGGTTATAATACTGCCACCTCTCCTATGGGTTATAATACTGACACCTCTCCTAGGGGTTACAATACTGACACCTCTCCTAGGGGTTATAATACTGACACCTCTCCTAGGGGTTATAATACTGACACCTCTACCAGGGGTTATAATACTGACACCTCTCCTAGGGGTTACAATACTGACACCTCTCCTAGGGGTTACAATACTGACAACTCTCCTCGGGGTTACACTACTGACACCTCTCCAGGGGTTATAATACTGACAACTCTCCTAGGGGTTATAATACTGACACCTCTCCTAGGGGTTATAATACTGACACCTCTCCTAGGGGTTATAATACTGCCACCTCTCCTAGGGGTTATAATACTGACACCTCTCCTGTTAATACTGACACCTCTCCTAGGGGTTGTAATACTGACACCTCTCCTAGGGGTTCAACACGCCCTCTCCAACAACACTGCCACCTCTCCTAGGGGTTATAATACTGACACCTCTCCTAGGGGTTATAATACTGACACCTCTCCTAAGGGTTATAATACTGCCAGCTCTCCTAGGGGTTATAATACTGCCACCTCTCCTATGGGTTATAATACTGCCACCTCTCCTAGGGGGTATAATACTGCCACCTCTCCTAGGGGTTATAATACTGACAACTCTCCTAGGGGTTATAATACTGACACCTCTCCTAGGGGTTATAATACTGACACCTCTCCTAGGGGTTATAATACTGACACCTCTCCTAGGGGTTATAATACTGCCACCTCTCCTAGGGGTTATAATACTGACACCTCTCCTAGGGGTTATAATACTGACCTCTCTCCTAGGGGTTACAACACTGACACCTCTCCTAGGGGTTACAACACTGACATCCCTCCTAGTGGTTATAATACTGACACCTCTCCTAGGGGTTATAATACTGACAACTCTCCTAGGGGTTACAACACTGACACCTCTCCTAGGGGTTATAATACTGCCACCTCTCCTAGGGGTTATAATACTGACCTCTCTCCTAGGGGTTATAATACTGCCACCTCTCCTAGGGGGTTATAATACTGCCATCTCTCCTAGGGGTTATAATACTGCCACCTCTCCTATGGGTTATAATACTGACACCTCTCCTAGGGGTTACAATACTGACACCTCTCCTAGGGGTTATAATACTGACACCTCTCCTAGGGGTTATAATACTGACACCTCTACCAGGGGTTATAATACTGACACCTCTCCTAGGGGTTACAATACTGACACCTCTCCTAGGGGTTACAATACTGACAACTCTCCTCGGGGTTACACTACTGACACCTCTCCAGGGGTTATAATACTGACAACTCTCCTAGGGGTTATAATACTGACACCTCTCCTAGGGGTTATAATACTGACACCTCTCCTAGGGGTTATAATACTGACACCTCTCCTAGGGGTTATAATACTGCCACCTCTCCTAGGGGTTATAATACTGACACCTCTCCTAGGGGTTATAGTACTGACACCTCTCCTAGGGGTTGTAATACTGACACCTCTCCTAGGGGTTTCAACACTGACACCTCTCCTAGGGGTTATAATACTGACACCTCTCATACAACACTGCCACCTCTCCTAGGGGTTATAATACTGACACCTCTCCTAGGGGTTATAATACTGCCACCTCTCCTAGGGGTTATAATACTGACACCTCTCCTAAGGGTTATAATACTGCCAGCTCTCCTAGGGGTTATAATACTGCCACCTCTCCTATGGGTTATAATACTGCCACCTCTCCTAGGGGGTATAATACTGCCACCTCTCCTAGGGGTTATAATACTGACAACTCTCCTAGGGGTTATAATACTGACACCTCTCCTAGGGGTTATAATACTGACACCTCTCCTAGGGGTTATAATACTGACACCTCTCCTAGGGGTTATAATACTGCCACCTCTCCTAGGGGTTATAATACTGACACCTCTCCTAGGGGTTATAGTACTGACACTTCTCCTAGGGGTCGTAATACTGACACCTCTCCTAGGGGTTTCAACACTGACACCTCTCCTAGGGGTTATAATACTGACACCTCTCATACAACACTGCCACCTCTCCTAGGGGTTATAATACTGACACCTCTCCTAGGGGTTATAATACTGCCACCTCTCCTAGGGGTTATAATACTGACACCTCTCCTAAGGGTTATAATACTGCCAGCTCTCCTAGGGGTTATAATACTGCCACCTCTCCTATGGGTTATAATACTGCCACCTCTCCTAGGGGTTACAACACTGACACCTCTCCTAGGGGTTATAATACTGACACCTCCCCTAGGGGTTATAATACTGACACCTCTCCTAGGGATTACAACAGTGCCATCTCTCCTAGGAGTTATAATACTGCCCACTCTCCTAGTGGTTATAATACTGACACTTCTCCTAGGTGTTATAATACTGACACCTCTCCAAGGGGTTACAATACTGACACCTCTCCTAGGGGTTATAATACTGACACCTCTCCTAGGGGTTATAATACTGACAACTCTCCTAGGGGTTACAACACTGACACCTCTCCTAGGGGTTATAATACTGCCACCTCTCCTAGGGGTTATAATACTGACCTCTCTCCTAGGGGTTATAATACTGCCACCTCTCCTAGGGGTTATAATACTGCCATCTCTCCTAGGGGTTATAATACTGCCACCTCTCCTATGGGTTATAATACTGACACCTCTCCTAGGGGTTACAATACTGACACCTCTCCTAGGGGTTATAATACTGACACCTCTCCTAGGGGTTATAATACTGACACCTCTACCAGGGGTTATAATACTGACACCTCTCCTAGGGGTTACAATACTGACACCTCTCCTAGGGGTTACAATACTGACAACTCTCCTCGGGGTTACACTACTGACACCTCTCCAGGGGTTATAATACTGACACCTCTCCTAGGGGTTATAATACTGCCACCTCTCCTAGGGGTTATAATACTGACACCTCTCCTAGGGGTTATAATACTGACCTCTCTCCTAGGGGTTACAACACTGACACCTCTCCTAGGGGTTACAACACTGACATCCCTCCTAGTGGTTATAATACTGACACCTCTCCTAGGGGTTATAATACTGACAACTCTCCTAGGGGTTACAACACTGACACCTCTCCTAGGGGTTATAATACTGCCACCTCTCCTAGGGGTTATAATACTGACCTCTCTCCTAGGGGTTATAATACTGCCACCTCTCCTAGGGGGTTATAATACTGCCATCTCTCCTAGGGGTTATAATACTGCCACCTCTCCTATGGGTTATAATACTGACACCTCTCCTAGGGGTTACAATACTGACACCTCTCCTAGGGGTTATAATACTGACACCTCTCCTAGGGGTTATAATACTGACACCTCTACCAGGGGTTATAATACTGACATCTCTCCTAGGGGTTACAATACTGACACCTCTCCTAGGGGTTACAATACTGACAACTCTCCTCGGGGTTACACTACTGACACCTCTCCAGGGGTTATAATACTGACAACTCTCCTAGGGGTTATAATACTGACACCTCTCCTAGGGGTTATAATACTGACACCTCTCCTAGGGGTTATAATACTGACACCTCTCCTAGGGGTTATAATACTGCCACCTCTCCTAGGGGTTATAATACTGACACCTCTCCTAGGGGTTATAGTACTGACACCTCTCCTAGGGGTTGTAATACTGACACCTCTCCTAGGGGTTTCAACACTGACACCTCTCCTAGGGGTTATAATACTGACACCTCTCATACAACACTGCCACCTCTCCTAGGGGTTATAATACTGACACCTCTCCTAGGGGTTATAATACTGCCACCTCTCCTAGGGGTTATAATACTGACACCTCTCCTAAGGGTTATAATACTGCCAGCTCTCCTAGGGGTTATAATACTGCCACCTCTCCTATGGGTTATAATACTGCCACCTCTCCTAGGGGGTATAATACTGCCACCTCTCCTAGGGGTTATAATACTGACAACTCTCCTAGGGGTTATAATACTGACACCTCTCCTAGGGGTTATAATACTGACACCTCTCCTAGGGGTTATAATACTGACACCTCTCCTAGGGGTTATAATACTGCCACCTCTCCTAGGGGTTATAATACTGACACCTCTCCTAGGGGTTATAGTACTGACACCTCTCCTAGGGGTTGTAATACTGACACCTCTCCTAGGGGTTTCAACACTGACACCTCTCCTAGGGGTTATAATACTGACACCTCTCATACAACACTGCCACCTCTCCTAGGGGTTATAATACTGACACCTCTCCTAGGGGTTATAATACTGCCACCTCTCCTAGGGGTTATAATACTGACACCTCTCCTAAGGGTTATAATACTGCCAGCTCTCCTAGGGGTTATAATACTGCCACCTCTCCTATGGGTTATAATACTGCCACCTCTCCTAGGGGGTATAATACTGCCACCTCTCCTAGGGGTTATAATACTGACACCTCTCCTAGGGGTTACAACACTGACACCTCTCCTAGGGGTTATAATACTGACACCTCCCCTAGGGGTTATAATACTGACACCTCTCCTAGGGATTACAACAGTGCCATCTCTCCTAGGAGTTATAATACTGCCCACTCTCCTAGTGGTTATAATACTGACACTTCTCCTAGGTGTTATAATACTGACACCTCTCCAAGGGGTTACAATACTGACACCTCTCCTAGGGGTTATAATACTGACCTCTCTCCTAGGGGTTACAACACTGACACCTCTCCTAGGGGTTACAACACTGACATCCCTCCTAGGGGTTATAATACTGACACCTCTCCTAGGGGTTATAATACTGACAACTCTCCTAGGGGTTACAACACTGACACCTCTCCTAGGGGTTATAATACTGCCACCTCTCCTAGGGGTTATAATACTGACCTCTCTCCTAGGGGTTATAATACTGCCACCTCTCCTAGGGGGTTATAATACTGCCATCTCTCCTAGGGGTTATAATACTGACACCTCTCCAAGGGGTTACAATACTGACACCTCTCCTAGGGGTTATAATACTGACCTCTCTCCTAGGGGTTACAACACTGACAAATCTCCTAGGGGTTACAACACTGACATCCCTCCTAGGGGTTATAATACTGACACCTCTCCTAGGGGGTTATAATACTGACAACTCTCCTAGGGGTTACAACACTGACACCTCTCCTAGGGGTTATAATACTGCCACCTCTCCTAGGGGTTATAATACTGACCTCTCTCCTAGGGGTTATAATACTGCCACCTCTCCTAGGGGGTTATAATACTGCCATCTCTCCTAGGGGTTATAATACTGCCACCTCTCCTATGGGTTATAATACTGACACCTCTCCTAGGGGTTACAATACTGACACCTCTCCTAGGGGTTATAATACTGACACCTCTCCTAGGGGTTATAATACTGACACCTCTACCAGGGGTTATAATACTGACACCTCTCCTAGGGGTTACAATACTGACACCTCTCCTAGGGGTTACAATACTGACAACTCTCCTCGGGGTTACACTACTGACACCTCTCCAGGGGTTATAATACTGACAACTCTCCTAGGGGTTATAATACTGACACCTCTCCTAGGGGTTATAATACTGACACCTCTCCTAGGGGTTATAATACTGACACCTCTCCTAGGGGTTATAATACTGCCACCTCTCCTAGGGGTTATAATACTGACACCTCTCCTAGGGGTTATAGTACTGACACCTCTCCTAGGGGTTGTAATACTGACACCTCTCCTAGGGGTTTCAACACTGACACCTCTCCTAGGGGTTATAATACTGACACCTCTCATACAACACTGCCACCTCTCCTAGGGGTTATAATACTGACACCTCTCCTAGGGGTTATAATACTGACAACTCTCCTAGGGGTTACAACACTGACACCTCTCCTAGGGGTTATAATACTGCCACCTCTCCTAGGGGTTATAATACTGACCTCTCTCCTAGGGGTTATAATACTGCCACCTCTCCTAGGGGGTTATAATACTGCCATCTCTCCTAGGGGTTATAATACTGACACCTCTCCAAGGGGTTACAATATTGACACCTCTCCTAGGGGTTATAATACTGACCTCTCTCCTAGGGGTTACAAAACTGACACCTCTCCTAGGGGTTACAACACTGACATCCCTCCTAGGGGTTATAATACTGACACCTCTCCTAGGGGTTATAATACTGACACCTCTCCTAGGGGTTATAATACTGCCACCTCTCCTAGGGGTTACAACACTGACACCTCTCCTAGGGGTTATAATACTGACACCTCTCCTATGGGTTATAATACTGCCAGGTCTCCTAGGGGTTATAATACTGCCACCTCTCCTATGGGTTATAATACTGCCACCTCTCCTAGGGGGTATAATACTGCCACCTCTCCTAGGGGTTATAATACTGACAACTCTCCTAGGGGTTATAATACTGACACCTCTCCTAGGGGTTATAATACTGACACCTCTCCTAGGGGTTATAATACTGACACCTCTCCTAGGGGTTATAATACTGCCACCTCTCCTAGGGGTTATAATACTGACACCTCTCCTAGGGGTTATAGTACTGACACCTCTCCTAGGGGTTGTAATACTGACACCTCTCCTAGGGGTTTCAACACTGACACCTCTCCTAGGGGTTATAATACTGACACCTCTCATACAACACTGCCACCTCTCCTAGGGGTTATAATACTGACACCTCTCCTAGGGGTTATAATACTGCCACCTCTCCTAGGGGTTATAATACTGACACCTCTCCTAAGGGTTATAATACTGCCAGCTCTCCTAGGGGTTATAATACTGCCACCTCTCCTATGGGTTATAATACTGCCACCTCTCCTAGGGGGTATAATACTGCCACCTCTCCTAGGGGTTATAATACTGACACCTCTCCTAGGGGTTACAACACTGACACCTCTCCTAGGGGTTATAATACTGACACCTCCCCTAGGGGTTATAATACTGACACCTCTCCTAGGGATTACAACAGTGCCATCTCTCCTAGGAGTTATAATACTGCCCACTCTCCTAGTGGTTATAATACTGACACTTCTCCTAGGTGTTATAATACTGACACCTCTCCAAGGGGTTACAATACTGACACCTCTCCTAGGGGTTATAATACTGACCTCTCTCCTAGGGGTTACAACACTGACACCTCTCCTAGGGGTTACAACACTGACATCCCTCCTAGGGGTTATAATACTGACACCTCTCCTAGGGGTTATAATACTGACAACTCTCCTAGGGGTTACAACACTGACACCTCTCCTAGGGGTTATAATACTGCCACCTCTCCTAGGGGTTATAATACTGACCTCTCTCCTAGGGGTTATAATACTGCCACCTCTCCTAGGGGGTTATAATACTGCCATCTCTCCTAGGGGTTATAATACTGACACCTCTCCAAGGGGTTACAATACTGACACCTCTCCTAGGGGTTATAATACTGACCTCTCTCCTAGGGGTTACAACACTGACAAATCTCCTAGGGGTTACAACACTGACATCCCTCCTAGGGGTTATAATACTGACACCTCTCCTAGGGGTTATAATACTGACAACTCTCCTAGGGGTTACAACACTGACACCTCTCCTAGGGGTTATAATACTGCCACCTCTCCTAGGGGTTATAATACTGACCTCTCTCCTAGGGGTTATAATACTGCCACCTCTCCTAGGGGGTTATAATACTGCCATCTCTCCTAGGGGTTATAATACTGCCACCTCTCCTATGGGTTATAATACTGACACCTCTCCTAGGGGTTACAATACTGACACCTCTCCTAGGGGTTATAATACTGACACCTCTCCTAGGGGTTATAATACTGACACCTCTACCAGGGGTTATAATACTGACACCTCTCCTAGGGGTTACAATACTGACACCTCTCCTAGGGGTTACAATACTGACAACTCTCCTCGGGGTTACACTACTGACACCTCTCCAGGGGTTATAATACTGACAACTCTCCTAGGGGTTATAATACTGACACCTCTCCTAGGGGTTATAATACTGACACCTCTCCTAGGGGTTATAATACTGACACCTCTCCTAGGGGTTATAATACTGCCACCTCTCCTAGGGGTTATAATACTGACACCTCTCCTAGGGGTTATAGTACTGACACCTCTCCTAGGGGTTGTAATACTGACACCTCTCCTAGGGGTTTCAACACTGACACCTCTCCTAGGGGTTATAATACTGACACCTCTCATACAACACTGCCACCTCTCCTAGGGGTTATAATACTGACACCTCTCCTAGGGGTTATAATACTGACAACTCTCCTAGGGGTTACAACACTGACACCTCTCCTAGGGGTTATAATACTGCCACCTCTCCTAGGGGTTATAATACTGACCTCTCTCCTAGGGGTTATAATACTGCCACCTCTCCTAGGGGGTTATAATACTGCCATCTCTCCTAGGGGTTATAATACTGACACCTCTCCAAGGGGTTACAATATTGACACCTCTCCTAGGGGTTATAATACTGACCTCTCTCCTAGGGGTTACAAAACTGACACCTCTCCTAGGGGTTACAACACTGACATCCCTCCTAGGGGTTATAATACTGACACCTCTCCTAGGGGTTATAATACTGACACCTCTCCTAGGGGTTATAATACTGCCACCTCTCCTAGGGGTTACAACACTGACACCTCTCCTAGGGGTTATAATACTGACACCTCTCCTATGGGTTATAATACTGCCAGGTCTCCTAGGGGTTATAATACTGCCACCTCTCCTATGGGTTATAATACTGCCACCTCTCCTAGGGGGTATAATACTGACACCTCTCCTAGGGGTTAAAATACTGACACGTCTCCTAGGGGTTATAATACTGACAGCTCTCCTAGGGGTTAAAATACTGCCATCTCTCCTAGGGGTTATAATACTGACACCTCTCCTAGGGGTTACAACACTGACACCTCTCCTAGGGGTTATAATACTGCCACCTCTCCTAGGGGTTACAACACTGACACCTCTCCTAGGGGTTATAATACTGCCACCTCTCCTAGGGGTTATAATACTGACCTCTCTCCTAGGGGTTATAATACTGCCACCTCTCCTAGGGGGTTATAATACTGCCATCTCTCCTAGGGGTTATAATACTGACACCTCTCCAAGGGGTTACAATACTGACACCTCTCCTAGGGGTTATAATACTGACCTCTCTCCTAGGGGTTACAACACTGACACCTCTCCTAGGGGTTACAACACTGACATCCCTCCTAGGGGTTATAATACTGACACCTCTCCTAGGGGTTATAATACTGACAACTCTCCTAGGGGTTACAACACTGACACCTCTCCTAGGGGTTATAATACTGCCACCTCTCCTAGGGGTTATAATACTGACCTCTCTCCTAGGGGTTATAATACTGCCACCTCTCCTAGGGGGTTATAATACTGCCATCTCTCCTAGGGGTTATAATACTGCCACCTCTCCTATGGGTTATAATACTGACACCTCTCCTAGGGGTTACAATACTGACACCTCTCCTAGGGGTTATAATACTGACACCTCTCCTAGGGGTTATAATACTGACACCTCTACCAGGGGTTATAATACTGACACCTCTCCTAGGGGTTACAATACTGACACCTCTCCTAGGGGTTACAATACTGACAACTCTCCTCGGGGTTACACTACTGACACCTCTCCAGGGGTTATAATACTGACAACTCTCCTAGGGGTTATAATACTGACACCTCTCCTAGGGGTTATAATACTGACACCTCTCCTAGGGGTTATAATACTGACACCTCTCCTAGGGGTTATAATACTGCCACCTCTCCTAGGGGTTATAATACTGACACCTCTCCTAGGGGTTATAGTACTGACACCTCTCCTAGGGGTTGTAATACTGACACCTCTCCTAGGGGTTTCAACACTGACACCTCTCCTAGGGGTTATAATACTGACACCTCTCATACAACACTGCCACCTCTCCTAGGGGTTATAATACTGACACCTCTCCTAGGGGTTATAATACTGACAACTCTCCTAGGGGTTACAACACTGACACCTCTCCTAGGGGTTATAATACTGCCACCTCTCCTAGGGGTTATAATACTGACCTCTCTCCTAGGGGTTATAATACTGCCACCTCTCCTAGGGGGTTATAATACTGCCATCTCTCCTAGGGGTTATAATACTGACACCTCTCCAAGGGGTTACAATATTGACACCTCTCCTAGGGGTTATAATACTGACCTCTCTCCTAGGGGTTACAACACTGACACCTCTCCTAGGGGTTACAACACTGACATCCCTCCTAGGGGTTATAATACTGACACCTCTCCTAGGGGTTATAATACTGACAACTCTCCTAGGGGTTACAACACTGACACCTCTCCTAGGGGTTATAATACTGCCACCTCTCCTAGGGGTTATAATACTGACCTCTCTCCTAGGGGTTATAATACTGCCACCTCTCCTAGGGGGTTATAATACTGCCATCTCTCCTAGGGGTTATAATACTGCCACCTCTCCTATGGGTTATAATACTGACACCTCTCCTAGGGGTTACAATACTGACACCTCTCCTAGGGGTTATAATACTGACACCTCTCCTAGGGGTTATAATACTGACACCTCTACCAGGGGTTATAATACTGACACCTCTCCTAGGGGTTACAATACTGACACCTCTCCTAGGGGTTACAATACTGACAACTCTCCTCGGGGTTACACTACTGACACCTCTCCAGGGGTTATAATACTGACAACTCTCCTAGGGGTTATAATACTGACACCTCTCCTAGGGGTTATAATACTGACACCTCTCCTAGGGGGTATAATACTGACACCTCTCCTAGGGGTTATAATACTGCCACCTCTCCTAGGGGTTATAATACTGACACCTCTCCTAGGGGTTATAGTACTGACACCTCTCCTAGGGGTTGTAATACTGACACCTCTCCTAGGGGTTTCAACACTGACACCTCTCCTAGGGGTTATAATACTGACACCTCTCATACAACACTGCCACCTCTCCTAGGGGTTATAATACTGACACCTCTCCTAGGGGTTATAATACTGCCACCTCTCCTAGGGGTTATAATACTGACACCTCTCCTAAGGGTTATAATACTGCCAGCTCTCCTAGGGGTTATAATACTGCCACCTCTCCTATGGGTTATAATACTGCCACCTCTCCTAGGGGGTATAATACTGCCACCTCTCCTAGGGGTTATAATACTGACAACTCTCCTAGGGGTTATAATACTGACACCTCTCCTAGGGGTTATAATACTGACACCTCTCCTAGGGGTTATAATACTGACACCTCTCCTAGGGGTTATAATACTGCCACCTCTCCTAGGGGTTATAATACTGACACCTCTCCTAGGGGTTATAGTACTGACACCTCTCCTAGGGGTTGTAATACTGACACCTCTCCTAGGGGTTTCAACACTGACACCTCTCCTAGGGGTTATAATACTGACACCTCTCATACAACACTGCCACCTCTCCTAGGGGTTATAATACTGACACCTCTCCTAGGGGTTATAATACTGCCACCTCTCCTAGGGGTTATAATACTGACACCTCTCCTAAGGGTTATAATACTGCCAGCTCTCCTAGGGGTTATAATACTGCCACCTCTCCTATGGGTTATAATACTGCCACCTCTCCTAGGGGGTATAATACTGCCACCTCTCCTAGGGGTTATAATACTGACACCTCTCCTAGGGGTTACAACACTGACACCTCTCCTAGGGGTTATAATACTGACACCTCCCCTAGGGGTTATAATACTGACACCTCTCCTAGGGATTACAACAGTGCCATCTCTCCTAGGAGTTATAATACTGCCCACTCTCCTAGTGGTTATAATACTGACACTTCTCCTAGGGGTTATAATACTGACACCTCTCCAAGGGGTTACAATACTGACACCTCTCCTAGGGGTTATAATACTGACACCTCTCCTAGGGGTTAAAATACTGACACGTCTCCTAGGGGTTATAATACTGACACCTCTCCTAGGGGTTATAATACTGACACCTCTCCTAGGGGTTATAATACTGCCACCTCTCCTAGGGGTTACAACACTGACACCTCTCCTAGGGGTTATAATACTGACACCTCTCCTATGGGTTATAATACTGCCAGGTCTCCTAGGGGTTATAATACTGCCACCTCTCCTATGGGTTATAATACTGCCACCTCTCCTAGGGGGTATAATACTGACACCTCTCCTAGGGGTTAAAATACTGACACGTCTCCTAGGGGTTATAATACTGACAGCTCTCCTAGGGGTTAAAATACTGCCATCTCTCCTAGGGGTTATAATACTGACACCT
This sequence comes from Salmo salar, assembly GCF_905237065.1. Lineage (NCBI taxonomy): Eukaryota > Metazoa > Chordata > Actinopteri > Salmoniformes > Salmonidae > Salmo > Salmo salar. Next base: position 12,870,651 of record NC_059443.1, read on the forward strand.
CTCCTAGGGGTTACAACACTGACACCTCTCCTAGGGGTTATAATACTGCCACCTCTCCTAGGGGTTACAACACTGACACCTCTCCTAGGGGTTATAATACTGACACCTCTCCTAGGGGTTATAAAACTGCCAGCTCTCCTAGGGGTTATAATACTGACACCTCTCCTAGGGGTTATAATACTGCAACCTCTCCTAGGGGTTATAATACTGCCCCCTCTCCTAGGGGTTATAATACTGCCACTTCTCCTAGGGGTTATAATACTGCCACCTCTCCTAGGGGTTATAACACTGCCACCTCTCTTCGGGGTTATAATCCTGCCACCTCTCCTAGGGGTTATAATACTGCCATCTCTCCTAGGGGTTATAATACTCACATCTCTCCTAGGGGTTATAATATTGCCATCTCTCCTAGGGGTTATAATACTGCCAGCTCTCCTAGGGGTTATAATACTGCCATCTCTCATACAACACTGCCACCTCTCCTAGGGGTTATAATACTGCCACCTCTCCTAGGGGTTACAACAGTGTCATCTCTCCTAGGGGTTACACCAGTGCCACCTCTCCTAGGGGTTACACCAGTGCCACCTCTCCTAGGGATTACACCAGTGCCAGCTCTCCTAGGGGTTCTAATACTGCCACCTCTCCTAGGGGTTCTAATACTGCCACCTCTCCTAGGGGTTATAATACTGCCACCTCTCCTAGGGGTTACAACACTGACACCTCTACTAGGGGTTATAATACTGAAACCTCTCCTAGGGGTTACAATACTGACACCTCTCCGAGGGGTTACACCACTGACAACTCTCCTAGGGGTTATAATACGGACACCTCTCGAAGGGGTTATAATACTGACACCTCTCCTAGGGGTTATAATACTGACACCTCTCCTAGGGGTTACAACACTGACACCTCTCCTAGGGGTTATAATACTGACACCTCCCCTAGGGGTTATAATACTGACACCTCTCCTAGGGATTACAACAGTGCCATCTCTCCTAGGAGTTATAATACTGCCCACTCTCCTAGTGGTTATAATACTGACACTTCTCCTAGGGGTTATAATACTGACACCTCTCCAAGGGGTTACAATACTGACACCTCTCCTAGGGGTTATAATACTGACACCTCTCCTAGGGGTTAAAATACTGACACGTCTCCTAGGGGTTATAATACTGACACCTCTCCTAGGGGTTATAATACTGACACCTCTCCTAGGGGTTATAATACTGCCACCTCTCCTAGGGGTTACAACACTGACACCTCTCCTAGGGGTTTCAATAGTGACACATCTCGTAGGGGTTATAATACTGACACCTCTCCTAGGGGTTATAATACTGACCTCTCTCCTAGGGGTTATAATACTGACACCTTTACCAGGGGTTATAATACTGATACCTCTCCTAGGGGTTACAATACTGACACCTCTCCTAGGGGTTACAATACTGACACCTCTCCTCGGGGTTACACTACTGACACCTCTCCAGGGGTTATAATACTGACAACTCTCCTAGGGGTTATAATACTGCCACCTCTCCTAGGGGTTATAATACTGCCACCTCTCCTAGGGGTTATAATACTGACATCTCTCCTAGGGGTTATAATACTGACACCTCTCCTAGGGGTTATAATACTGACAACTCTCCTAGGGGTTATAATACTGCCACCTCTCCTAGGGGTTATAATACTGCCAGCTCTCCTAGGGGTTATAATACTGCCACCTCTCCTAGGGGTTACAACAGTGCCACCTCTCCTTGGGGTTACACCAGTGCCACCTCTGCTAGGGGTTACACCAGTGCCACCTCTCCTATGGATTACACCAGTGCCACTTCTCCTAGGGGTTCTAATACTGCCACCTCTCCTAGGGGTTCTAATACTGCCACCTCTCCTAGGGGTTATAATACTGCCACCTCTCCTAGGGGTTTTAATACTGCCAGCTCTCCTAGGGGTTATAATACTGCCACCTCTCCTAGGGGTTATAATACTGCCATCTCTCCTAGGGGTTACAATACTGACACCTCTCCTAGGGGTACAACACTGACACCTCTCCTAGGGGTTATAATACTGACACCTCTCGAAGGGGTTATAATACTGACACCTCTCCTAGGGTTTATAATACTGACACCTCTACTAGTGGTTATAATACTGACACCTCTCCTAGGGGTTACAACACTGACACCTCTCCTCGGGGTTATAATACTGACACCTCTCCTAGGGGTTATAATACTGACACATCTCCTAGGGGTTATAATACTGCCACCTCTGATTGGGGATATAATACTGCCAGCTCTCCTAGGGGTTATAATACTGCCATCTCTCATACAACACTGCCACATCTCCTAGGGGTTATAATACTGCCACCTCTCCTAGGGGTTACAACAGTGCCACCTCTCCTAGGGGTTACACCAGTGCCACCTCTCCTAGGGGTTACACCAGTGCCACCTCTCCTAGGGGTTACACCACTGCCAACTCTCCTAGGGGTTCTAATACTGCCACCTCTCCTAGGGGTTCTAATACTGACACCTCTCCTTGGGGTTACAACAGTGCCACCTCTCCTAGGGGTTATAATACTGCCACCTCTCCTAGGGGTTACAACACTGACACCTCTCCTAGGGGTTACAATACTGACACCTCTCCTAGGGGTTATAATACTGACACCTCTCCTAGGGGTTATAATACTGACACCCCTCCTAGGGGTTATAATACTGCCACCTCTCCTAGGGGTGACAACACTGACACCTCTCCTCGGGGTTGTAATACTGACACCTCTCCTAGGGGGTTATAATACTGCCAGCTCTCCTAGGGGTTATAATACTGACCTCTCTCCTAGGGGTTACAACACTGACACCTCTCCTAGGGGTTACAACACTGACATCCCTCCTAGGGGTTATAATACTGACACCTCTCCTAGGGGTTATAATACTGACAACTCTCCTAGGGGTTACAACACTGACACCTCTCCTAGGGGTTATAATACTGCCACCTCTCCTAGGGGTTATAATACTGACCTCTCTCCTAGGGGTTATAATACTGCCACCTCTCCTAGGGGTTATAATACTGCCATCTCTCCTAGGGGTTATAATACTGCCACCTCTCCTATGGGTTATAATACTGACACCTCTCCTAGGGGTTACAATACTGACACCTCTCCTAGGGGTTATAATACTGACACCTCTCCTAGGGGTTATAATACTGACCTCTCTCCTAGGGGTTATAATACTGACACCTCTACCAGGGGTTATAATACTGACACCTCTCCTAGGGGTTACAATACTGACACCTCTCCTAGGGGTTACAATACTGACACCTCTCCTCGGGGTTACACTACTGACACCTCTCCTAGGGGTTATAATACTGACAACTCTCCTAGGGGTTATAATACTGACACCTCTCCTAGGGGTTATAATACTGACACCTCTCCTAGGGGTTATAATACTGACACCTCTCCTAGGGGTTATAATACTGACACCTCTCCTAGGGGTTATAATACTGACACCTCTCCTAGGGGTTATAATACTGACACCCCTCCTAGGGGTTTCAACACTGACACCTCTCCTAGGGGTTATAATACTGACACCTCTCCTATGGGTTATAATACTGCCAGGTCTCCTAGGGGTTATAATACTGCCACCTCTCCTAGGGGGTATAATACTGCCACCTCTCCTAGGGGTTATAATACTGACACCTCTCCTAGGGGTTACAACACTGACACCTCTCCTAGGGGTTATAATAGTGACACCTCCCCTAGGGGTTATAATACTGACACCTCTCCTAGGGATTACAACAGTGCCATCTCTCCTAGGAGTTATAATCCTGCCAGCTCTCCTAGTGGTTATAATACTGACACTTCTCCTAGGGGTTATAATACTGACACCTCTCCAAGGGGTTACAATACTGACACCTCTCCTAGGGGTTATAATACTGACACCTCTCCTAAGGGTTAAAATACTGACACGTCTCCTAGGGGTTATAATACTGACACCTCTCCTAGGGGTTATAATACTGCCACCTCTCCTAGTGGTTATAATACTGACACCTCTCCTAGGGTTTATAATGCTGACACCTCTCCTAGGGGTTATAATACTGACACCTATCCTAGGGGTTACAACACTGACCCCTCTCCTAGGGGTTACAATGCTGCCACCTCTCATCAGGGTTATAATACTGACACCTCGCCCAGGGGTTATAATACTGCCATCTCTCCTAGGGGTTACAATACTGACACCTCTCGTAGGGGTTATAATACTGACACCTCTTCTAGGGGTTATAATACTGCAACCTCTCCTAGGGGTTATAATACTGCCCCCTTTCCTAGGGGTTATAATACTGCCACCTCTCCTAGGGGTTATAATACTGCCACCTCTCCTAGGGGTTATAATACTGACACCTCTCCTAGGGGTTACTACACTGACACCTCTCCTAGGGGTTATAATACTGCCACCTCTCCTAGGGGTTACAACACTGACACCTCTCCTAGGGGTTATAATACTGACACCTCTCCTAGGGGTTATAAAACTGCCAGCTCTCCTAGGGGTTATAATACTGACACCTCTCCTAGGGGTTATAATACTGCAACCTCTCCTAGCGGTTACAACACTGACACCTCTCCTAGGGGTTATAATACTGACACCTCTCCTAGGGGTTATAATACTGACCTCTCTCCTAGGGGTTATAATACTGCCACCTCTCCTAGGGGGTTATAATACTGACATCTCTCCTAGGGGTTATAGTACTGCCACCTCTCCTAGGGGTTATAATACTGACACCTCTACTAGGGGTTACAACACTGACACCTCTCATAGGGGTTATAATACTGACACCTCTCCTAGGGGTTATAATACTGACACCTCTCCTAGGGGTTACAACACTGACACCTCTACTAGGGGTTATAATACTGACACCTCTCCTAGGGGTTATAATACTGACACCTCTCCTAGGGGTTATAATACTGCCACCTCTCCTAGGGGTTATAATACTGCCACCTCTCCTAGGGGTTATAATACTGCCACCTCTCCTAGGGGTTACAACAGTGCCACCTCTCCTTGGGGTTAAACCAGTGCCACCTCTGCTAGGGGTTACACCAGTGCCACCTCGCCTAGGGATTACACCAGTGCCACCTTTCCTAGGGGTTCTAATACTGCCACCTCTCCTAGGGGTTACAACACTGACACCTCTACTAGGGGTTATAATACTGACACCTCTCCTAGGGGTTACAATACTGACACCTCTCCTAGGGGTTACAACAGTGCCACCTCTCCTAGGGGTTATAATACTGCCACCTCTCCTAGGGGTTACAACACTGACACCTCTCCTAGGGGTTACAATACTGACACCTCTCCTAGGGGTTATAATACTGACACCTCTCCTAGGGGTTATAATACTGACACCCCTCCTAGGGGTTATAATACTGTCACCTCTGATTGGGGTTATAATACTGCCAGCTCTCCTAGGGGTTATAATACTGCCATCTCTCATACAACACTGCCACCTCTCCTAGGGGTTATAATACTGCCATCTCTCCTAGGGGTTACAACAGTGCCACCTCTCCTAGGGGTTACACCAGTGCCACCTCTCCTAGGGGTTACACCACTGCCACCTATCCTAGGGGTTCTAATACTGCCACCTCTCCTAGGGGTTCTAATACTGACACCTCTCCTTGGGGTTACAACAGTGCCACCTCTCCTAGGGGTTATAATACTGCCACCTCTCCTAGGGGTTACAACACTGACACCTCTCCTAGGGGTTACAATACTGACACCTCTCCTAGGGGTTATAATACTGACACCTCTCCTAGGGGTTATAATACTGACACCCCTCCTAGGGGTTATAATACTGCCACCTCTCCTAGGGTTGACAACACTGACACCTCTCCTCGGGGTTGTAATACTGACACCTCTCCTAGGGGGTTATAATACTGCCAGCTCTCCAAGGGGTTATAATACTGACCTCTCTCCTAGGGGTTACAACACTGACACCTCTCATAGGGGTTACAACACTGACATCCCTCCTAGGGGTTATAATACTGACATCTCTCCTAGGGGTTATAAGAGTGACAACTCTCCTAGGGGTTACAACACTGACACCTCTCCTAGGGGTTATAATACTGACACCTCTCCTAGGGGTTATAATACTGACCTCTCTCCTAGGGGTTATAATACTGCCACCTCTCCTAGGGGGGTTATAATACTGCCATCTCTCCTAGGGGGTTATAATACTGCCACCTCTCCTATGGGTTATAATACTGACACCTCTCCTAGGGGTTACAATAGTGACACATCTCGTAGGGGTTATAATACTGACACCTCTCCTAGGGGTTATAATACTGACCTCTCTCCTAGGGGTTATAATACTGACACCTTTACCAGGGGTTATAATACTGATACCTCTCCTAGGGGTTACAATACTGACACCTCTCCTAGGGGTTACAATACTGACACCTCTCCTCGGGGTAACACTACTGACACCTCTCCAGGGGTTATAATACTGACAACTCTCCTAGGGGTTATAATACTGCCACCTCTCCTAGGGGTTATAATACTGCCACCTCTCCTAGGGGTTATAATACTGACATCTCTCCTAGGGGTTATAATACTGACACCTCTCCTAGGGGTTATAATACTGACAACTCTCCTAGGGGTTATAATACTGCCACCTCTCCTAGGGGTTATAATACTGCCACCTCTCCTAGGGGTTATAATACTGACATCTCTCCTAGGGGTTATAATACTGACACCTCTCCTAGGGGTTATAATACTGACAACTCTCCTAGGGGTTATAATACTGCCACCTCTCCTAGGGGTTACAATACTGACACCTCTCCTAGGGGTTATAATACTGACACCTCTCCTAGGGGTTATAATACTGACACCCCTCCTAGGGGTTATAATACTGCCACCTCTCCTAGGGTTGACAACACTGACACCTCTCCTCGGGGTTGTAATACTGACACCTCTCCTAGGGGGTTATAATACTGCCAGCGCTCCAAGGGGTTATAATACTGACCTCTCTCCTAGGGGTTACAACACTGACACCTCTCATAGGGGTTACAACACTGACATCCCTCCTAGGGGTTATAATACTGACATCTCTCCTAGGGGTTATAAGAGTGACAACTCTCCTAGGGGTTACAACACTGACACCTCTCCTAGGGGTTATAATACTGACACCTCTCCTAGGGGTTATAATACTGACCTCTCTCCTAGGGGTTATAATACTGCCACCTCTCCTAGGGGGTTATAATACTGCCATCTCTCCTAGGGGTTATAATACTGCCACCTCTCCTATGGGTTATAATACTGACACCTCTCCTAGGGGTTACAATAGTGACACATCTCGTAGGGGTTATAATACTGACACCTCTCCTAGGGGTTATAATACTGACCTCTCTCCTAGGGGTTATAATACTGACACCTTTACCAGGGGTTATAATACTGATACCTCTCCTAGGGGTTACAATACTGACACCTCTCCTAGGGGTTACAATACTGACACCTCTCCTCGGGGTTACACTACTGACACCTCTCCAGGGGTTATAATACTGACAACTCTCCTAGGGGTTATAATACTGCCACCTCTCCTAGGGGTTATAATACTGCCACCTCTCCTAGGGGTTATAATACTGACATCTCTCCTAGGGGTTATAATACTGACACCTCTCCTAGGGGTTATAATACTGACAACTCTCCTAGGGGTTATAATACTGCCACCTCTCCTAGGGGTTATAATACTGCCAGCTCTCCTAGGGGTTATAATACTGCCACCTCTCCTAGGGGTTACAACAGTGCCACCTCTCCTTGGGGTTACACCAGTGCCACCTCTGCTAGGGGTTACACCAGTGCCACCTCTCCTATGGATTACACCAGTGCCACTTCTCCTAGGGGTTCTAATACTGCCACCTCTCCTAGGGGTTCTAATACTGCCACCTCTCCTAGGGGTTATAATACTGCCACCTCTCCTAGGGGTTTTAATACTGCCAGCTCTCCTAGGGGTTATAATACTGCCACCTCTCCTAGGGGTTATAATACTGCCATCTCTCCTAGGGGTTACAATACTGACACCTCTCCTAGGGGTACAACACTGACACCTCTCCTAGGGGTTATAATACTGACACCTCTCGAAGGGGTTATAATACTGACACCTCTCCTAGGGTTTATAATACTGACACCTCTACTAGTGGTTATAATACTGACACCTCTCCTAGGGGTTACAACACTGACACCTCTCCTCGGGGTTATAATACTGACACCTCTCCTAGGGGTTATAATACTGACACATCTCCTAGGGGTTATAATACTGCCACCTCTGATTGGGGATATAATACTGCCAGCTCTCCTAGGGGTTATAATACTGCCATCTCTCATACAACACTGCCACATCTCCTAGGGGTTATAATACTGCCACCTCTCCTAGGGGTTACAACAGTGCCACCTCTCCTAGGGGTTACACCAGTGCCACCTCTCCTAGGGGTTACACCAGTGCCACCTCTCCTAGGGGTTACACCACTGCCAACTCTCCTAGGGGTTCTAATACTGCCACCTCTCCTAGGGGTTCTAATACTGACACCTCTCCTTGGGGTTACAACAGTGCCACCTCTCCTAGGGGTTATAATACTGCCACCTCTCCTAGGGGTTACAACACTGACACCTCTCCTAGGGGTTACAATACTGACACCTCTCCTAGGGGTTATAATACTGACACCTCTCCTAGGGGTTATAATACTGACACCCCTCCTAGGGGTTATAATACTGCCACCTCTCCTAGGGGTGACAACACTGACACCTCTCCTCGGGGTTGTAATACTGACACCTCTCCTAGGGGGTTATAATACTGCCAGCTCTCCTAGGGGTTATAATACTGACCTCTCTCCTAGGGGTTACAACACTGACATCCCTCCTAGGGGTTATAATACTGACACCTCTCCTAGGGGTTATAATACTGACAACTCTCCTAGGGGTTACAACACTGACACCTCTCCTAGGGGTTATAATACTGCCACCTCTCCTAGGGGTTATAATACTGACCTCTCTCCTAGGGGTTATAATACTGCCACCTCTCCTAGGGGGTTATAATACTGCCATCTCTCCTAGGGGTTATAATACTGCCACCTCTCCTATGGGTTATAATACTGACACCTCTCCTAGGGGTTACAATACTGACACCTCTCCTAGGGGTTATAATACTAACACCTCTCCTAGGGGTTATAATACTGACCTCTCTCCTAGGGGTTATAATACTGACACCTCTACCAGGGGTTATAATACTGACACCTCTCCTAGGGGTTACAATACTGCCACCTCTCCTAGGGGTTACAATACTGACACCTCTCCTCGGGGTTACACTACTGACACCTCTCCAGGGGTTATAATACTGACAACTCTCCTAGGGGTTATAATACTGACACCTCTCCTAGGGGTTATAATACTGACACCTCTCCTAGGGGTTATAATACTGACACCTCTCCTAGGGGTTATAATACTGACACCTCTCCTAGGGGTTATAATACTGACACCTCTCCTAGGGATTATAATACTGACACCCCTCCTAGGGGTTTCAACACTGACACCTCTCCTAGGGGTTATAATACTGACACCTCTCCTATGGGTTATAATACTGCCAGGTCTCCTAGGGGTTATAATACTGCCACCTCTCCTATGGGTTATAATACTGCCACCTCTCCTAGGGGGTATAATACTGCCACCTCTCCTAGGGGTTATAATACTGACACCTCTCCTAGGGGTTACAACACTGACACCTCTCCTAGGGGTTATAATACTGACACCTCCCCTAGGGGTTATAATACTGACACCTCTCCTAGGGATTACAACAGTGCCATCTCTCCTAGGAGTTATAATCCTGCCAGCTCTCCTAGTGGTTATAATACTGACACTTCTCCTAGGGGTTATAATACTGACACCTCTCCAAGGGGTTACAATACTGACACCTCTCCTAGGGGTTATAATACTGACACCTCTCCTAGGGGTTAAAATACTGACACGTCTCCTAGGGGTTATAATACTGACACCTCTCCTAGGGGTTATAATACTGCCACCTCTCCTAGTGGTTATAATACTGACACCTCTCCTAGGGTTTATAATGCTGACACCTCTCCTAGGGGTTATAATACTGACACCTATCCTAGGGGTTACAACACTGACCCCTCTCCTAGGGGTTACAATGCTGCCACCTCTCATCAGGGTTATAATACTGACACCTCGCCCAGGGGTTATAATACTGCCATCTCTCCTAGGGGTTACAATACTGACACCTCTCGTAGGGGTTATAATACTGACACCTCTTCTAGGGGTTATAATACTGCAACCTCTCCTAGGGGTTATAATACTGCCCCCTCTCCTAGGGGTTATAATACTGCCACCTCTCCTAGGGGTTATAATACTGCCACCTCTCCTAGGGGTTATAATACTGACACCTCTCCTAGGGGTTACTACACTGACACCTCTCCTAGGGGTTATAATACTGCCACCTCTCCTAGGGGTTACAACACTGACACCTCTCCTAGGGGTTATAATACTGACACCTCTCCTAGGGGTTATAAAACTGCCAGCTCTCCTAGGGGTTATAATACTGACACCTCTCCTAGGGGTTATAATACTGCAACCTCTCCTAGCGGTTACAACACTGACACCTCTCCTAGGGGTTATAATACTGACACCTCTCCTAGGGGTTATAATACTGACCTCTCTCCTAGGGTTTATAATACTGCCACCTCTCCTAGGGGGTTATAATACTGACATCTCTCCTAGGGGTTATAATACTGCCACCTCTCCTAGGGGTTATAATACTGCCCCCTCTCCTAGGGGTTATAATACTGCCACCTCTCCTAGGGGTTATAATACTGCCAGCTCTCCTAGGGGTTATAATACTGACACCTCTCCTAGGGGTTATAATACTGCCACCTCTCCTAGGGGTTATAATACTGCCAGCTCACCTAGGGGTTATAATACTGACACCTCTCCTAGGGGTTATAATACTGCAACCTCTCCTAGGGGTTATAATACTGACACCTCTCCTAGGGGTTATAATACTGACAACTCTCCTAGCGGTTACAACACTGACACCTCTCCTAGGGGTTATAATACTGACACCTCTCCTAGGGGTTATAATACTGACCTCTCTCCTAGGGGTTATAATACTGCCACCTCTCCTAGGGGGTTATAATACTGCCATCTCTCCTAGGGGTTATAATACCGCCACCTCTCCTAGGGGTTACAACACTGACACCTCTCCTAGGGGTTATAATACTGACACCTCTCCTAGGGGTTATAATACTGACCTCTCTCCTAGGGGTTATAATACTGACACCTCTACCAGGGGTTATAATACTGACACCTCTCCTAGGGGTTACAATACTGACACCTCTCCTAGGGGTTACAATACTGACACCTCTCCTCGGGGTTACACTACTGACACCTCTCCAGGGGTTATAATACTGACAACTCTCCTAGGGGTTATAATACTGACACCTCTCCTAGGGGTTATAATACTGACACCTCTCCTAGGGGTTATAATACTGACACCTCTCCTAGGGGTTATAATACTGACACCTCTCCTAGGGGTTATAATACTGACACCCCTCCTAGGGGTTTCAACACTGACACCTCTCCTAGGGGTTATAATACTGACACCTCTCCTAGGGGTTACAACACTGACACCTCTCCTAGGGGTTATAATACTGACACCTCCCCTAGGGGTTATAATACTGACACCTCTCCTAGGGATTACAACAGTGCCATCTCTCCTAGGAGTTATAATCCTGCCAGCTCTCCTAGTGGTTATAATACTGACACTTCTCCTAGGGGTTATAATACTGACACCTCTCCAAGGGGTTACAATACTGACACCTCTCCTAGGGGTTATAATACTGACACCTCTCCTAGGGGTTAAAATACTGACACGTCTCCTAGGGGTTATAATACTGACACCTCTCCTAGGGGTTATAATACTGCCACCTCTCCTAGTGGTTATAATACTGACACCTCTCCTAGGGTTTATAATGCTGACACCTCTCCTAGGGGTTATAATACTGACACCTATCCTAGGGGTTACAACACTGACCCCTCTCCTAGGGGTTACAATGCTGCCACCTCTCATCAGGGTTATAATACTGACACCTCGCCCAGGGGTTATAATACTGCCATCTCTCCTAGGGGTTACAATACTGACACCTCTCGTAGGGGTTATAATACTGACACCTCTTCTAGGGGTTATAATACTGCAACCTCTCCTAGGGGTTATAATACTGCCCCCTCTCCTAGGGGTTATAATACTGCCACCTCTCCTAGGGGTTATAATACTGCCACCTCTCCTAGGGGTTATAATACTGACACCTCTCCTAGGGGTTACTACACTGACACCTCTCCTAGGGGTTATAATACTGCCACCTCTCCTAGGGGTTACAACACTGACACCTCTCCTAGGGGTTATAATACTGACACCTCTCCTAGGGGTTATAAAACTGCCAGCTCTCCTAGGGGTTATAATACTGACACCTCTCCTAGGGGTTATAATACTGCAACCTCTCCTAGCAGTTACAACACTGACACCTCTCCTAGGGGTTATAATACTGACACCTCTCCTAGGGGTTATAATACTGACCTCTCTCCTAGGGGTTATAATACTGCCACCTCTCCTAGGGGGTTATAATACTGACATCTCTCCTAGGGGTTATAATACTGCCACCTCTCCTAGGGGTTATAATACTGCCCCCTCTCCTAGGGGTTATAATACTGCCACCTCTCCTAGGGGTTATAATACTGCCAGCTCTCCTAGGGGTTATAATACTGACACCTCTCCTAGGGGTTATAATACTGCCACCTCTCCTAGGGGTTATAATACTGCCAGCTCACCTAGGGGTTATAATACTGACACCTCTCCTAGGGGTTATAATACTGCAACCTCTCCTAGGGGTTATAATACTGACACCTCTCCTAGGGGTTATAATACTGACAACTCTCCTAGCGGTTACAACACTGACACCTCTCCTAGGGGTTATAATACTGACACCTCTCCTAGGGGTTATAATACTGACCTCTCTCCTAGGGGTTATAATACTGCCACCTCTCCTAGGGGGTTATAATACTGCCATCTCTCCTAGGGGTTATAATACTGCCACCTCTCCTAGGGGTTACAACACTGACACCTCTCCTAGGGGTTATAATACTGACACCTCTCCTAGGGGTTATAATACTGACCTCTCTCCTAGGGGTTATAATACTGACACCTCTACCAGGGGTTATAATACTGACACCTCTCCTAGGGCTTACAATACTGACACCTCTCCTAGGGGTTACAATACTGACACCTCTCCTAGGGGTTACACTACTGACACCTCTCCAGGGGTTATAATACTGACACCTCTCCTAGGGGTTACACTACTGACACCTCTCCAGGGGTTATAATACTGACAACTCTCCTAGGGGTTATAATACTGACACCTCTCCTAGGGGTTATAATACTGACACCTCTCCTAGGGGTTACAACACTGACACCTCTCCTAGGGGTTATAATACTGACACCTCTCCTATGGGTTATAATACTGCCAGGTCTCCTAGAGGTTATAATACTGCCACCTCTCCTAGCGGTTATAATACTGACACCTCTCCTAGGGGTTACAACACTGACACCTTTCCTAGGGGTTATAATACTGCCACCTCTCCTAGGGGTTACAACACTGCCACCTCTCCTAGGGGTTATAATACTGACACCTCTCCTAGAGGTTATAATACTGACACCTCTCCTATGGGTTATAATACTGCCCCCTCTCCTAGGGGTTATAATACTGCCACCTCTCCTAGGGGTTATAATACTGCCAGCTCTCCTAGGGGTTATAATACTGCCACCTCTCCTAGGGGTTATAATACTGACACCTCTCCTAGGGGTTATAATACTGCCAGCTCTCCTAGGGGTTATAATACTGACACTTCTCCTAGGGGTTATAATACTGACACCTCTCCAAGGGGTTACAATACTGACACCTCTCCTAGGGGTTATAATACTGACACCTCTCCTAGGCGTTATAATACTGACACGTCTCCTAGGGGTTATAATACTGACACCTCTCCTAGGGGTTAAAATACTGCCATCTCTCCTAGGGGTTATAATTCTGACACCTCTCCTAGGGGTTATAATACTGCCACCTCTCCTAGCGGTTATAATACTGACACCTCTCCTAGGGGTTACAACACTGACACCTTTCCTAGGGGTTATAATACTGCCACCTCTCCTAGGGGTTACAACACTGCCACCTCTCCTAGGGGTTATAATACTGACACCTCTCCTAGGGGTTATAAAACTGCCAGCTCTCCTAGGGGTTATAATACTGACACCTCTCCTAGGGGTTATAATACTGCAACCTCTCCTAGGGGTTATAATACTGCCACCTCTCCTAGGGGTTATAATACTGCCACCTCTCCTAGGGGTTATAATACTGCCACCTCTCCTAGTGGTTATAATACTGACACCTCTCCTAGGGGTTATAATGCTGACACCTCTCCTAGGTGTTATAATACTGACACCTATACTAGGGGTTACAACACTGACACCTCTCCTAGGGGTTACAATGCTGCCACCTCTCCTAAGGGTTATAATACTGACACCTCTCCCAGGGGTTATAATACTGCCACCTCTCCTAGGGGTTACAATACTGACACCTCTCCTAGGGGTTATAATACTGACACCTCTTCTAAGGGTTATAATACTGACACCTCTCCTAGGGGTTACAACACTGTCACCTCTCCTAGGGGTTATAATACTGACACCTCTCCTAGGGGTTATAATACTGACACCTCTCCTAGGGGTTATAATGCTGACACCTCTCCTAGGGGTTATAATACTGACACCTCTCCTAGGGGTTACAACACTGACATCTCTCATAGGGGTTATAATACCGACACCTCTCCTAGGGGTTATAATACTGACACCTCTCCTAGGGGTTATAATACTGACACCTCTCCTAGGGGTTACAACACTGACACCTCTCCTAGGGGTTATAATACTCACACCTCTCCTATGGGTTATAATACTGCCAGCTCTCCTAGGGGTTATAATACTGACACCTCTCCTAGGGGTTACAACACTGACACCTCTCCTAGGGGTTATAATACTGACACCTCTCCTAGGGGTTACAACACTGACACCTCTCCTATGGGTTATAATACTGCCACCTCTCCTAGGGGTTATAATACTGCCACCTCTCCTAGGAGTTATAATACTGACACCTCTCCTAGGGGTTACAACACTGACACCTCTCCTAGGGGTTATAATACTGACACCTCTCCTAGGGGTTATAATACTGACACACCTCCTAGGGTTTACAACAGTGCCACCTCTCCTAAGAGTTATAATACTGACACCTCTCCTAGGGGTTACAACACTGACACCTCTCCTAGGGGTTACAATACTGACACCTCTCCTAGTGGTTAAAACACTGACACCTCTCCTAGGGTTTATAATACTGACACCTCTCCTAGGGGTGACAACACTGACACCTCTCCTAGGTGTTATAATACTGCCACCTCTCCTATGGGTTATAATACTGCCAGCTCTCCTAGGGGTTATAATACTGCCATCTCTCCTATGGGTTATAATACTGCCACCTCTCCTAGGGGTTATAATACTGCCACCTCTACTAGGGGTTATAATACTGACACCTCTCCTAGGGGTTACAACACTGACACCTCTCCTAGGGGTTATAATACTGACACCTCTCCTAGGGGTTATAATACTGACACCTCTCCTAGGGGTTACAACAGTGCCACCTCTCCTAGGAGTTATAATACTGACACCTCTCCTAGGGGTTATAATACTGCAACCTCTCCTTGGGGTTATAATGCTGACACCTCTCCTAGGTGTTATAATACTGACACCTATACTAGGGGTTACAACACTGACACCTCTCCTAGGGGTTACAATGCTGCCACCTCTCCTAAGGGTTATAATACTGACACCTCTCCCAGGGGTTATAATACTGCCATCTCTCCTAGGGGTTACAATACTGACACCTCTCCTAGGGGTTATAATACTGACACCTCTTCTAAGGGTTATAATACTGACACCTCTCCTAGGGGTTACAACACTGTCACCTCTCCTAGGGGTTATAATACTGACACCTCTCCTAGGGGTTATAATACTGACACCTCTCCTAGGGGTTATAATGCTGACACCTCTCCTAGGGGTTATAATACTGACACCTCTCCTAGGGGTTACAACACTGACATCTCTCATAGGGGTTATAATACTGACACCTCTCCTAGGGGTTATAATACTGACACCTCTCCTAGGGGTTATAATACTGACACCTCTCCTAGGGGTTACAACACTGACACCTCTCCTAGGGGTTATAATACTGACACCTCTCCTATGGGTTATAATACTGCCAGCTCTCCTAGGGGTTATAATACTGACACCTCTCCTAGGGGTTACAACACTGACACCTCTCCTAGGGGTTATAATACTGACACCTCTCCTAGGGGTTACAACACTGACACCTCTCCTATGGGTTATAATACTGCCACCTCTCCTAGGGGTTATAATACTGCCACCTCTCCTAGGAGTTATAATACTGACACCTCTCCTAGGGGTTACAACACTGACACCTCTCCTAGGGGTTATAATACTGACACCTCTCCTAGGGGTTATAATACTGACACACCTCCTAGGGTTTACAACAGTGCCACCTCTCCTAAGAGTTATAATACTGACACCTCTCCTAGGGGTTACAACACTGACACCTCTCCTAGGGGTTACAATACTGACACCTCTCCTAGTGGTTAAAACACTGACACCTCTCCTAGGGGTTATAATACTGACACCTCTCCTAGGGGTGACAACACTGACACCTCTCCTAGGTGTTATAATACTGCCACCTCTCCTATGGGTTATAATACTGCCAGCTCTCCTAGGGGTTATAATACTGCCATCTCTCCTATGGGTTATAATACTGCCACCTCTCCTAGGGGTTATAATACTGCCACCTCTACTAGGGGTTATAATACTGACACCTCTCCTAGGGGTTACAACACTGCCACCTCTCCTAGGGGTTATAATACTGACACCTCTCCTAGGGGTTATAATACTGACACCTCTCCTAGGGGTTACAATACTGCCACCTCTCCTAGGGGTTATAATACTGCCACCTCTCCTAGGGGTTATAATACTGCCACCTCTCCTAGGGGTTATAATACTGCCATCTCTCCTAGGGGTTATAATACTGACACCTCTCCTAGGGGTTACAACAGTGCCACCTCTCCTAGGAGTTATAATACTGACACCTCTCCTAGGGGTTATAATACTGCAACCTCTCCTTGGGGTTATAATGCTGACACCTCTCCTAGGTGTTATAATACTGACACCTATACTAGGGGTTACAACACTGACACCTCTCCTAGGGGTTACAATGCTGCCACCTCTCCTAAGGGTTATAATACTGACACCTCTCCCAGGGGTTATAATACTGCCATCTCTCCTAGGGGTTACAATACTGACACCTCTCCTAGGGGTTATAATACTGACACCTCTTCTAAGGGTTATAATACTGACACCTCTCCTAGGGGTTACAACACTGTCACCTCTCCTAGGGGTTATAATACTGACACCTCTCCTAGGGGTTATAATACTGACACCTCTCCTAGGGGTTATAATGCTGACACCTCTCCTAGGGGTTATAATACTGACACCTCTCCTAGGGGTTACAACACTGACATCTCTCATAGGGGTTATAATACTGACACCTCTCCTAGGGGTTATAATACTGACACCTCTCCTAGGGGTTATAATACTGACACCTCTCCTAGGGGTTACAACACTGACACCTCTCCTAGGGGTTATAATACTGACACCTCTCCTATGGGTTATAATACTGCCAGCTCTCCTAGGGGTTATAATACTGACACCTCTCCTAGGGGTTACAACACTGACACCTCTCCTAGGGGTTATAATACTGACACCTCTCCTAGGGGTTACAACACCGACACCTCTCCTATGGGTTATAATACTGCCACCTCTCCTAGGGGTTATAATACTGCCACCTCTCCTAGGAGTTATAATACTGACACCTCTCCTAGGGGTTACAACACTGACACCTCTCCTAGGGGTTATAATACTGACACCTCTCCTAGGGGTTATAATACTGACACACCTCCTAGGGTTTACAACAGTGCCACCTCTCCTAAGAGTTATAATACTGACACCTCTCCTAGGGGTTACAACACTGACACCTCTCCTAGGGGTTACAATACTGACACCTCTCCTAGTGGTTAAAACACTGACACCTCTCCTAGGGGTTATAATACTGACACCTCTCCTAGGGGTGACAACACTGACACCTCTCCTAGGTGTTATAATACTGCCACCTCTCCTATGGGTTATAATACTGCCAGCTCTCCTAGGGGTTATAATACTGCCATCTCTCCTATGGGTTATAATACTGCCACCTCTCCTAGGGGTTATAATACTGCCACCTCTACTAGGGGTTATAATACTGACACCTCTCCTAGGGGTTACAACACTGCCACCTCTCCTAGGGGTTATAATACTGACACCTCTCCTAGGGGTTATAATACTGACACCTCTCCTAGGGGTTACAATACTGCCACCTCTCCTAGGGGTTATAATACTGCCACCTCTCCTAGGGGTTATAATTCTGCCACCTCTCCTAGGGGTTATAATACTGCCATCTCTCCTAGGGGTTATAATACTCACATCTCTCCTAAGGGTTATAATATTGCCATCTCTCCTAGGGGTTATAATACTGACAACTCTCCTAGGGGTTACAACACTGACACCTCTCCTAGGGGTCATAATACTGACACCTCTCCTAGGGGTTATAATACTGACCTCTCTCCTAGGGTTTATAATACTGCCACCTCTCCTAGGGGGCAAATACTGCCACCTCTCCTAGGGGTTATAATACTGCCACCTCTCCTATGGGTTATAATACTGACACCTCTCCTAGGGGTTACAACACTGACACCTCTCCTAGGGGTTATAATACTGACACCTCTCCTAGGGGTTATAATACTGACCCCTCTCCTAGGGGTTATAATACTGACACCTCTACCAGGGGTTATAATACTGACACCTCTCCTAGGGGTTACAATACTGACACCTATCCTAGGGGTTATAATACTGACACCTCTCCTAGGGGTTATAATACTGACACCTCTCCTAGGGGTTATAATGCTGACACCTCTCCTAGGGGTTGTAACACTGACACCTCTCCTAGGGGTTACAACACTGACATCTCTCCTAGGGTTATAATACTGACACCTCTCCTAGGGGTTACAACACTGACACCTCTCCTAGGGGTTATAATACTGACACCTCTCCTAGGGGTTATAATACTGACCCTCTCCTGGGGGTTATAATACTGACACCTCTACCAGGGGTTATAATACTGACACCTCTCCTAGGGGTTATAATACTGCAACCTCTCCTAGGGTTATAATACTGCCACCTCTCCTAGGGGTTATAATACTGACACCTCTCCTAGGGGTTATAATACTGACACCTCTCCTAGGGGTTATAATGCTGACACCTCTCCTAGGTGTTATAATACTGACACCTATCCTAGGGGTTACAACACTGACACCTCTCCTAGGGGTTACAATGCTGCCACCTCTCCTAAGGGTTATAATACCGACACCTCTCCCAGGGGTTATAATACTGCCATCTCTCCTAGGGGTTTACAATACTGACACCTCTCTTAGGGGTTATAAAACTGACACCTCTTCTAAGGGTTATAATACTGACACCTCTCGTGGGGGTTACAACACTGTCACCTCTCCTAGGGGTTATAATACTGACACCTCTCTAGGGTTATAATACTGACACCTCTCCTAGGGGGTTATAATGCTGACACCTCTCCTAGGGGTTATAATACTGACACCTCTCCTAGGGGTTACAACACTGACACCTCTCCTAGGGGTTATAATACTGACACCTCTCCTAGGGGTTATAAAACTGACACCTCTTCTAAGGGTTATAATACTGACACCTCTCGTAGGGGTTACAACACTGTCACCTCTCCTAGGGGTTATAATACTGACACCTCTCCTGGGGGTTATAATACTGACACACCTCCTAGGGTTTACAACAGTGCCACCTCTCCTAAGAGTTATAATACTGACACCTCTCCTAGGGGTTACAACACTGACACCTCTCCTAGGGGTTACAATACTGACACCTCTCCTAGTGGTTAAAACACTGACACCTCTCCTAGGGGTTATAATACTGACACCTCTCCTAGGGGTGACAACACTGACACCTCTCCTAGGTGTTATAATACTGCCACCTCTCCTATGGGTTATAATACTGCCAGCTCTCCTAGGGTTATAATACTGCCATCTCTCCTATGGGTTATAATACTGCCACCTCTCCTAGGGGTTATAATACTGCCACCTCTACTAGGGGTTATAATACTGACACCTCTCCTAGGGGTTACAACACTGACACCTCTCCTAGGGGGTTATAATACTGACACCTCTCCTAGGGGGTTATAATACTGACACCTCTCCTAGGGGTTACAACAGTGCCACCTCTCCTGAGGAGTTATAATACTGACACATCTCCTAGGGGTTATAATACTGCAACCTCTCCTTGGGGTTATAACACTGCCCCCTCTCCTAGGGGTTATAATACTGCCACCTCTCCTAGGGGTTATAATACTGCCAGCTCTCCTAGGGGTTGTAATACTGACACCTCTCCTGGGGGTTATAATACTGCCACCTCTCCTAGGGGTTATAATACTGCCACCTCTCCTAGGGGTTATAATACTGCCACCTCTCCTAGGGGTTATAATACTGCCATCTCTCCTAGGGGTTATAATACTACATCTCTCCTAAGGGTTATAATAGCCATCTCTCCTAGGGGTTATAATACTGACAACTCTCCTAGGGGTTACAACACTGACACCTCTCCTAGGGGTCATAATACTGACACCTCTCCTAGGGGTTATAATACTGACACCTCTCCTAGGGGTTATAATACTGCCACCTCTCCTAGGGGGTTACAATACTGCCATCTCTCCTGGGGGTTATAATACTGCCACCTCTCCTATGGGTTATAATACTGACACCTCTCCTAGGGGTTACAACACTGACACCTCTCCTAGGGTTATAATACTGACACCTCTCCTAGGGGTTATAATACTGACACCTCTCCTAGGGGTTATAATACTGACACCTCTACTAGGGGTTATAATACTGACACCTCTCCTAGGGGTTACAACACTGACACCTCTCCTAGGGGTTATAATACTGACACCTCTCCTAGGGGTTATAATACTGACACCTCTCCTAGGGGTTATAATGCTGACACCTCTCCTAGGGGGTTGTAATACTGACACCTCTCCTAGGGGTTACAACACCGACACCTCTCCTAGGGGTTATAATACTGACACCTCTCCTAGGGGTTACAACACTGACACCTCTCCTAGGGTTATAATACCGACACCTCTCCTAGGGGTTATAATACTGACACCTCTCCTAGGGGTTATAATACTGACACCTCTCCTAGGGGTTATAATACTGACACCTCTCCTAGGGGTTACAATACTGCACACCTCTCCTAGGGGTTATAATACTGCCACCTCTCCTAGGGGTTATAATACTGACACCTCTCCTAGGGGTTATAATACCGACACCTCTCCTGGGGGTTACAACACTGACACCTCTCCTAGGGGTTATAATACTGACACCTCTCCTAGGGGTTACAACACTGACACCTCTCCTAGGGGTTATAATACTGCCACCTCTCCTAGGGGTTATAATACTGCCACCTCTCCTAGGGAGTTATAATACTGACACCTCTCCTAGGGGTTACAACACTGACACCTCTCCTAGGGGTTATAATACTGACACCTCTCCTAGGGGTTATAATACTGACACACCTCCTAGGGTTTTACAACACTGCCACCTCTCCTAAGAGTTATAATACTGACACCTCTCCTAGGGGTTACAACACTGACACCTCTCCTAGGGGTTACAATACTGACACCTCTCCTAGTGGTTATAATACTGACACCTCTCCTAGGGGTTATAATACTGACACCTCTCCTAGGGGTTACAACACCGACACCTCTCCTAGGGGTTATAATACGCCACCTCTCCTAGGGGTTATATTACTGACACCTCTCCTAGGGGTTACAACACTGCCACCTCTCCTAGGGGTTATAATACTGACACCTCTCCTAGGGGTTATAATACTGCCACCTCTCCTAGGGGTTATAATACTGACACCTCTCCTGGGGGTTATAATACTGACACCTCTCCTAGGGGTTATAATACTGACACCTCTCCTAGGGGTTACAACACTGACACCTCTCCTAGGGGTTATAATACTGCCACCTCTCCTAGGGGTTATAATACTGCCACCTCTCCTAGGGGTTATAATACTGACACCTCTCCTAGGGGTTACAACACTGACACCTCTCCTAGGGGTTATAATACTGACACCTCTCCCTAGGGGTTATAATACTGACACACCTCCTAGGGTTTACAACAGTGCCACCTCTCCTAGGGTTATAATACTGACACCTCTCCTAGGGGTTGCAACACTGACACCTCTCCTAGGGGTTACAATACTGACACCTCTCCTAGTGGTTACAACACTGTCACCTCTCCTAGGGGTTATAATACTGACACCTCTCCTAGGGGTGACAACACTGACACCTCTCCTAGGTGTTATAATACTGCCACCTCTCCTATGGGTTATAATACTGCCAGCTCTCCTAGGGGTTACAATACTGCCATCTCTCCTATGGGTTATAATACTGCCACCTCTCCTAGGGGTTATAATACTGCCACCTCTACTAGGGGTTATAATACTGACACCTCTCCTAGGGGTTACAACACTGCCACCTCTCCTAGGGGTTATAATACTGACACCTCTCCTAGGGGTTATAATACTGACACCTCTCCTAGGGGTTACAATACTGCCACCTCTCCTAGGGGTTATAATACTGCCACCTCTCCTAGGGGTTACAATTCTGCCACCTCTCCTAGGGGTTATAATACTGCCACCTCTCCTAGGGGTTATAATACTCACACCTCTCCTAAGGGTTATAATATTGCCACCTCTCCTAGGGGTTATAATACTGACAACTCTCCTAGGGGTTACAACACTGACACCTCTCCTAGGGGTCATAATACTGACACCTCTCCTAGGGGTTATAATACTGACCTCTCTCCTAGGGTTTATAATACTGCCACCTCTCCTAGGGGGGCATAATACTGCCATCTCTCCTAGGGGTTATAATACTGCCACCTCTCCTATGGGTTATAATACTGACACCTCTCCTAGGGGTTACAACACTGACACCTCTCCTAGGGTTATAATACTGACACCTCTCCTAGGGGTTATAATACTGACCTCTCTCCTAGGGGTTATAATACTGACACCTCTACCAGGGGTTATAATACTGACACCTCTCCTAGGGGTTACAATACTGACACCTATCCTAGGGGTTATAATACTGACACCTCTCCTAGGGGTTATAATACCGACACCTCTCCTAGGGGTTATAATGCTGACACCTCTCCTAGGGGTTGTAATACTGACACCTCTCCTAGGGGTTACAACACTGACATCTCTCCTAGGGGTTATAATACTGACACCTCTCCTAGGGGTTACAACACTGACACCTCTCCTAGGGGTTATAATACTGACACCTCTCCTAGGGGTTATAATACTGACCTCTCTCCTAGGGGTTATAATACTGACACCTCTACCAGGGGTTATAATACTGACACCTCTCCTAGGGGTTATAATACTGCAACCTCTCCTAGGGGTTATAATACTGCCACCTCTCCTAGGGGTTATAATACTGACACCTCTCCTAGGGGTTATAATACTGACACCTCTCCTAGGGGTTATAATGCTGACACCTCTCCTAGGTGTTATAATACTGACACCTATCCTAGGGGTTACAACACTGACACCTCTCCTAGGGGTTACAATGCTGCCACCTCTCCTAAGGGTTATAATACTGACACCTCTCCCAGGGGTTATAATACTGCCATCTCTCCTAGGGTTTACAATACTGACACCTCTCTTAGGGGTTATAAAACTGACACCTCTTCTAAGGGTTATAATACTGACACCTCTCGTAGGGGTTACAACACTGTCACCTCTCCTAGGGGTTATAATACTGACACCTCTCCTAGGGGTTATAATACTGACACCTCTCCTAGGGGTTATAATGCTGACACCTCTCCTAGGGGTTATAATACTGACACCTCTCCTAGGGGTTACAACACTGACATCTCTCCTAGGGGTTATAATACTGACACCTCTCCTAGGGGTTATAAAACTGACACCTCTTCTAAGGGTTATAATACTGACACCTCTCGTAGGGGTTACAACACTGTCACCTCTCCTAGGGGTTATAATACTGACACCTCTCCTAGGGGTTATAATACTGACACACCTCCTAGGGTTTACAACAGTGCCACCTCTCCTAAGAGTTATAATACTGACACCTCTCCTAGGGGTTACAACACTGACACCTCTCCTAGGGGTTACAATACTGACACCTCTCCTAGTGGTTAAAACACTGACACCTCTCCTAGGGGTTATAATACTGACACCTCTCCTAGGGGTGACAACACTGACACCTCTCCTAGGTGTTATAATACTGCCACCTCTCCTATGGGTTATAATACTGCCAGCTCTCCTAGGGGTTATAATACTGCCATCTCTCCTATGGGTTATAATACTGCCATCTCTCCTAGGGGTTATAATACTGCCACCTCTACTAGGGGTTATAATACTGACACCTCTCCTAGGGGTTACAACACTGACACCTCTCCTAGGGGTTATAATACTGACACCTCTCCTAGGGGTTATAATACTGACACCTCTCCTAGGGGTTACAACAGTGCCACCTCTCCTAGGAGTTATAATACTGACACATCTCCTAGGGGTTATAATACTGCAACCTCTCCTTGGGGTTATAACACTGCCCCCTCTCCTAGGGGTTATAATACTGCCACCTCTCCTAGGGGTTATAATACTGCCAGCTCTCCTAGGGGTTGTAATACTGACACCTCTCCTAGGGGTTATAATACTGCCACCTCTCCTAGGGGTTATAATACTGCCACCTCTCCTAGGGGTTATAATACTGCCACCTCTCCTAGGGGTTATGATACTGCCATCTCTCCTAGGGGTTATAATACTCACATCTCTCCTAAGGGTTATAATATTGCCATCTCTCCTAGGGGTTATAATACTGACAACTCTCCTAGGGGTTACAACACTGACACCTCTCCTAGGGGTCATAATACTGACACCTCTCCTAGGGGTTATAATACTGACCTCTCTCCTAGGGGTTATAATACTGCCACCTCTCCTAGGGGGTCATAATACTGCCATCTCTCCTAGGGGTTATAATACTGCCACCTCTCCTATGGGTTATAATACTGACACCTCTCCTAGGGGTTACAACACTGACACCTCTCCTAGGGTTATAATACTGACACCTCTCCTAGGGGTTATAATACTGACCTCTCTCCTAGGGGTTATAATACTGACACCTCTACCAGGGGTTATAATACTGACACCTCTCCTAGGGGTTACAATACTGACACCTATCCTAGGGGTTATAATACTGACACCTCTCCTAGGGGTTATAATACTGACACCTCTCCTAGGGGTTATAATGCTGACACCTCTCCTAGGGGTTGTAATACTGACACCTCTCCTAGGGGTTACAACACTGACATCTCTCCTAGGGGTTATAATACTGACACCTCTCCTAGGGGTTACAACACTGACACCTCTCCTAGGGGTTATAATACTGACACCTCTCCTAGGGGTTATAATACTGACCTCTCTCCTAGGGGTTATAATACTGACACCTCTACCAGGGGTTATAATACTGACACCTCTCCTAGGGGTTATAATACTGCAACCTCTCCTAGGGGTTATAATACTGCCACCTCTCCTAGGGGGTTATAATACTGACACCTCTCCTAGGGGTTATAATACTGACACCTCTCCTAGGGGTTACAACACTGACACCTCTCCTAGGGGTTATAATACTGACACCTCTCCTAGGGGTTACAACACTGACACCTCTCCTATGGGTTATAATACTGCCACCTCTCCTAGGGGTTATAATACTGCCACCTCTCCTAGGAGTTATAATACTGACACCTCTCCTAGGGGTTACAACACTGACACCTCTCCTAGGGGTTATAATACTGACACCTCTCCTAGGGGTTATAATACTGACACACCTCCTAGGGTTTACAACAGTGCCACCTCTCCTAAGAGTTATAATACTGACACCTCTCCTAGGGGTTACAACACTGACACCTCTCCTAGGGGTTACAATACTGACACCTCTCCTAGTGGTTAAAACACTGACACCTCTCCTAGGGGTTATAATACTGACACCTCTCCTAGGGGTGACAACACTGACACCTCTCCTAGGTGTTATAATACTGCCACCTCTCCTATGGGTTATAATACTGCCAGCTCTCCTAGGGGTTATAATACTGCCATCTCTCCTATGGGTTATAATACTGCCACCTCTCCTAGGGGTTATAATACTGCCACCTCTACTAGGGGTTATAATACTGACACCTCTCCTAGGGGTTATAATACTGACACCTCTCCTAGGGGTTATAATACTGACACCTCTCCTAGGGGTTATAATGCTGACACCTCTCCTAGGTGTTATAATACTGACACCTATCCTAGGGGTTACAACACTGACACCTCTCCTAGGGGTTACAATGCTGCCAACTCTCCTAAGGGTTATAATACTGACACCTCTCCCAGGGGTTATAATACTGCCATCTCTCCTAGGGTTTACAATACTGACACCTCTCTTAGGGGTTATAAAACCGACACCTCTTCTAAGGGTTATAATACTGACACCTCTCGTAGGGGTTACAACACTGTCACCTCTCCTAGGGGTTATAATACTGACACCTCTCCTAGGGGTTATAATACTGACACCTCTCCTAGGGGTTATAATGCTGACACCTCTCCTAGGGGTTATAATACTGACACCTCTCCTAGGGGTTACAACACTGACATCTCTCCTAGGGGTTATAATACTGACACCTCTCCTAGGGGTTATAAAACTGACACCTCTTCTAGGGGTTATAATACTGACACCTCTCGTAGGGGTTACAACACTGTCACCTCTCCTAGGGGTTATAATACTGACACCTCTCCTAGGGGTTATAATACTGACACACCTCCTAGGGTTTACAACAGTGCCACCTCTCCTAAGAGTTATAATACTGACACCTCTCCTAGGGGTTACAACACTGACACCTCTCCTAGGGGTTACAATACTGACACCTCTCCTAGTGGTTAAAACACTGCCACCTCTCCTAGGGGTTATAATACTGACACCTCTCCTAGGGGTGACAACACTGACACCTCTCCTAGGTGTTATAATACTGCCACCTCTCCTATGGGTTATAATACTGCCAGCTCTCCTAGGGGTTATAATACTGACCTCTCTCCTAGGGTTTATAATACTGCCACCTCTCCTAGGGGGTCATAATACTGCCATCTCTCCTAGGGGTTATAATACTGCCACCTCTCCTATGGGTTATAATACTGACACCTCTCCTAGGGGTTACAACACTGACACCTCTCCTAGGGTTATAATACTGACACCTCTCCTAGGGGTTATAATACTGACCTCTCTCCTAGGGGTTATAATACTGACACCTCTACCAAGGGTTATAATACTGACACCTCTCCTAGGGGTTACAATACTGACACCTATCCTAGGGGTTATAATACTGACACCTCTCCTAGGGGTTATAATACTGACACCTCTCCTAGGGGTTATAATGCTGACACCTCTCCTAGGGGTTGTAATACTGACACCTCTCCTAGGGGTTACAACACTGACATCTCTCCTAGGGGTTATAATACTGACACCTCTCCTAGGGGTTACAACACTGACACCTCTCCTAGGGGTTATAATACTGACACCTCTCCTAGGGGTTATAATACTGACCTCTCTCCTAGGGGTTATAATACTGACACCTCTACCAGGGGTTATAATACTGACACCTCTCCTAGGGGTTATAATACTGCAACCTCTCCTAGGGGTTATAATACTGCCACCTCTCCTAGGGGTTATAATACTGACACCTCTCCTAGGGGTTATAATACTGACACCTCTCCTAGGGGTTATAATGCTGACACCTCTCCTAGGTGTTATAATACTGACACCTCTCCTAGGGGTTACAACACTGACACCTCTCCTAGGGGTTACAATGCTGCCACCTCTCCTAAGGGTTATAATACTGACACCTCTCCCAGGGGTTATAATACTGCCATCTCTCCTAGGGTTTACAATACTGACACCTCTCTTAGGGGTTATAAAACTGACACCTCTTCTAAGGGTTATAATACTGACACCTCTCGTAGGGGTTACAACACTGTCACCTCTCCTAGGGGTTATAATACTGACACCTCTCCTAGGGGTTATAATACTGACACCTCTCCTAGGGGTTATAATGCTGACACCTCTCCTAGGGGTTATAATACTGACACCTCTCCTAGGGGTTACAACACTGACATCTCTCCTAGGGGTTATAATACTGACACCTCTCCTAGGGGTTATAAAACTGACACCTCTTCTAAGGGTTATAATACTGACACCTCTCGTAGGGGTTACAACACTGTCACCTCTCCTAGGGGTTATAATACTGACACCTCTCCTAGGGGTTATAATACTGACACACCTCCTAGGGTTTACAACAGTGCCACCTCTCCTAAGAGTTATAATACTGACACCTCTCCTAGGGGTTACAACACTGACACCTCTCCTAGGGGTTACAATACTGACACCTCTCCTAGTGGTTAAAACACTGACACCTCTCCTAGGGGTTATAATACTGACACCTCTCCTAGGGGTGACAACACTGACACCTCTCCTAGGTGTTATAATACTGCCACCTCTCCTATGGGTTATAATACTGCCAGCTCTCCTAGGGGTTATAATACTGCCATCTCTCCTATGGGTTATAATACTGCCATCTCTCCTAGGGGTTATAATACTGCCACCTCTACTAGGGGTTATAATACTGACACCTCTCCTAGGGGTTACAACACTGACACCTCTCCTAGGGGTTATAATACTGACACCTCTCCTAGGGGTTATAATACTGACACCTCTCCTAGGGGTTACAACAGTGCCACCTCTCCTAGGAGTTATAATACTGACACATCTCCTAGGGGTTATAATACTGCAACCTCTCCTTGGGGTTATAACACTGCCCCCTCTCCTAGGGGTTATAATACTGCCACCTCTCCTAGGGGTTATAATACTGCCAGCTCTCCTAGGGGTTGTAATACTGACACCTCTCCTAGGGGTTATAATACTGCCACCTCTCCTAGGGGTTATAATACTGCAACCTCTCCTAGGGGTTATAATACTGCCACCTCTCCTAGGGGTTATAATACTGACACCTCTCCTAGGGGTTATAATACTGACACCTCTCCTAGGGGTTATAATGCTGACACCTCTCCTAGGTGTTATAATACTGACACCTATCCTAGGGGTTACAACACTGACACCTCTCCTAGGGGTTACAATGCTGCCACCTCTCCTAAGGGTTATAATACTGACACCTCTCCCAGGGGTTATAATACTGCCATCTCTCCTAGGGTTTACAATACCCACACCTCTCTTAGGGGTTATAAAACTGACACCTCTTCTAAGGGTTATAATACTGACACCTCTCGTAGGGGTTACAACACTGTCACCTCTCCTAGGGGTTATAATACTGACACCTCTCCTAGGGGTTATAATACTGACACCTCTCCTAGGGGTTATAATGCTGACACCTCTCCTAGGGGTTATAATACTGACACCTCTCCTAGGGGTTACAACACTGACATCTCTCCTAGGGGTTATAATACTGACACCTCTCCTAGGGGTTATAAAACTGACACCTCTTCTAAGGGTTATAATACTGACACCTCTCGTAGGGGTTACAACACTGTCACCTCTCCTAGGGGTTATAATACTGACACCTCTCCTAGGGGTTATAATACTGACACACCTCCTAGGGTTTACAACAGTGCCACCTCTCCTAAGAGTTATAATACTGACACCTCTCCTAGGGGTTACAACACTGACACCTCTCCTAGGGGTTACAATACTGACACCTCTCCTAGTGGTTAAAACACTGACACCTCTCCTAGGGGTTATAATACTGACACCTCTCCTAGGGGTGACAACACTGACACCTCTCCTAGGTGTTATAATACTGCCACCTCTCCTATGGGTTATAATACTGCCAGCTCTCCTAGGGGTTATAATACTGCCATCTCTCCTATGGGTTATAATACTGCCATCTCTCCTAGGGGTTATAATACTGCCACCTCTACTAGGGGTTATAATACTGACACCTCTCCTAGGGGTTACAACACTGACACCTCTCCTAGGGGTTATAATACTGACACCTCTCCTAGGGGTTATAATACTGACACCTCTCCTAGGGGTTACAACAGTGCCACCTCTCCTAGGAGTTATAATACTGACACATCTCCTAGGGGTTATAATACTGCAACCTCTCCTTGGGGTTATAACACTGCCCCCTCTCCTAGGGGTTATAATACTGCCACCTCTCCTAGGGGTTATAATACTGCCAGCTCTCCTAGGGGTTGTAATACTGACACCTCTCCTAGGGGTTATAATACTGCCACCTCTCCTAGGGGTTATAATACTGCCACCTCTCCTAGGGGTTATAATACTGCCACCTCTCCTAGGGGTTATGATACTGCCATCTCTCCTAGGGGTTATAATACTCACATCTCTCCTAAGGGTTATAATATTGCCATCTCTCCTAGGGGTTATAATACTGACAACTCTCCTAGGGGTTACAACACTGACACCTCTCCTAGGGGTCATAATACTGACACCTCTCCTAGGGGTTATAATACTGACCTCTCTCCTAGGGGTTATAATACTGCCACCTCTCCTAGGGGGTCATAATACTGCCATCTCTCCTAGGGGTTATAATACTGCCACCTCTCCTATGGGTTATAATACTGACACCTCTCCTAGGGGTTACAACACTGACACCTCTCCTAGGGTTATAATACTGACACCTCTCCTAGGGGTTATAATACTGACCTCTCTCCTAGGGGTTATAATACTGACACCTCTACCAGGGGTTATAATACTGACACCTCTCCTAGGGGTTACAATACTGACACCTATCCTAGGGGTTATAATACTGACACCTCTCCTAGGGGTTATAATACTGACACCTCTCCTAGGGGTTATAATGCTGACACCTCTCCTAGGGGTTGTAATACTGACACCTCTCCTAGGGGTTACAACACTGACATCTCTCCTAGGGGTTATAATACTGACACCTCTCCTAGGGGTTACAACACTGACACCTCTCCTAGGGGTTATAATACTGACACCTCTCCTAGGGGTTATAATACTGACCTCTCTCCTAGGGGTTATAATACTGACACCTCTACCAGGGGTTATAATACTGACACCTCTCCTAGGGGTTATAATACTGCAACCTCTCCTAGGGGTTATAATACTGCCACCTCTCCTAGGGGTTATAATACTGACACCTCTCCTAGGGGTTATAATACTGACACCTCTCCTAGGGGTTACAACACTGACACCTCTCCTAGGGGTTATAATACTGACACCTCTCCTAGGGGTTACAACACTGACACCTCTCCTATGGGTTATAATACTGCCACCTCTCCTAGGGGTTATAATACTGCCACCTCTCCTAGGAGTTATAATACTGACACCTCTCCTAGGGGTTACAACACTGACACCTCTCCTAGGGGTTATAATACTGACACCTCTCCTAGGGGTTATAATACTGACACACCTCCTAGGGTTTACAACAGTGCCACCTCTCCTAAGAGTTATAATACTGACACCTCTCCTAGGGGTTACAACACTGACACCTCTCCTAGGGGTTACAATACTGACACCTCTCCTAGTGGTTAAAACACTGACACCTCTCCTAGGGGTTATAATACTGACACCTCTCCTAGGGGTGACAACACTGACACCTCTCCTAGGTGTTATAATACTGCCACCTCTCCTATGGGTTATAATACTGCCAGCTCTCCTAGGGGTTATAATACTGCCATCTCTCCTATGGGTTATAATACTGCCACCTCTCCTAGGGGTTATAATACTGCCACCTCTACTAGGGGTTATAATACTGACACCTCTCCTAGGGGTTATAATACTGACACCTCTCCTAGGGGTTATAATACTGACACCTCTCCTAGGGGTTATAATGCTGACACCTCTCCTAGGTGTTATAATACTGACACCTATCCTAGGGGTTACAACACTGACACCTCTCCTAGGGGTTACAATGCTGCCAACTCTCCTAAGGGTTATAATACTGACACCTCTCCCAGGGGTTATAATACTGCCATCTCTCCTAGGGTTTACAATACTGACACCTCTCTTAGGGGTTATAAAACTGACACCTCTTCTAAGGGTTATAATACTGACACCTCTCGTAGGGGTTACAACACTGTCACCTCTCCTAGGGGTTATAATACTGACACCTCTCCTAGGGGTTATAATACTGACACCTCTCCTAGGGGTTATAATGCTGACACCTCTCCTAGGGGTTATAATACTGACACCTCTCCTAGGGGTTACAACACTGACATCTCTCCTAGGGGTTATAATACTGACACCTCTCCTAGGGGTTATAAAACTGACACCTCTTCT
Organism: Salmo salar; assembly: GCF_905237065.1. Classification (NCBI taxonomy): domain Eukaryota; kingdom Metazoa; phylum Chordata; class Actinopteri; order Salmoniformes; family Salmonidae; genus Salmo; species Salmo salar. The sequence continues at coordinate 12,903,382 of NC_059443.1, forward strand.
AAGGGTTATAATACTGACACCTCTCGTAGGGGTTACAACACTGTCACCTCTCCTAGGGGTTATAATACTGACACCTCTCCTAGGGGTTATAATACTGACACACCTCCTAGGGTTTACAACAGTGCCACCTCTCCTAAGAGTTATAATACTGACACCTCTCCTAGGGGTTACAACACTGACACCTCTCCTAGGGGTTACAATACTGACACCTCTCCTAGTGGTTAAAACACTGACACCTCTCCTAGGGGTTATAATACTGACACCTCTCCTAGGGGTGACAACACTGACACCTCTCCTAGGTGTTATAATACTGCCACCTCTCCTATGGGTTATAATACTGCCAGCTCTCCTAGGGGTTATAATACTGCCATCTCTCCTATGGGTTATAATACTGCCACCTCTCCTAGGGGTTATAATACTGCCACCTCTACTAGGGGTTATAATACCGACACCTCTCCTAGGGGTTACAACACTGACACCTCTCCTAGGGGTTATAATACTGACACCTCTCCTAGGGGTTATAATACTGACACCTCTCCTAGGGGTTACAACAGTGCCACCTCTCCTAGGAGTTATAATACTGACACATCTCCTAGGGGTTATAATACTGCAACCTCTCCTTGGGGTTATAACACTGCCCCCTCTCCTAGGGGTTATAATACTGCCACCTCTCCTAGGGGTTATAATACTGCCAGCTCTCCTAGGGGTTGTAATACTGACACCTCTCCTAGGGGTTATAATACTGCCACCTCTCCTAGGGGTTATAATACTGCCACCTCTCCTAGGGGTTATAATACTGCCACCTCTCCTAGGGGTTATGATACTGCCATCTCTCCTAGGGGTTATAATACTCACATCTCTCCTAAGGGTTATAATATTGCCATCTCTCCTAGGGGTTATAATACTGACAACTCTCCTAGGGGTTACAACACTGACACCTCTCCTAGGGGTCATAATACTGACACCTCTCCTAGGGGTTATAATACTGACCTCTCTCCTAGGGGGTTATAATACTGCCACCTCTCCTAGGGGGTCATAATACTGCCATCTCTCCTAGGGGTTATAATACTGCCACCTCTCCTATGGGTTATAATACTGACACCTCTCCTAGGGGTTACAACACTGACACCTCTCCTAGGGTTATAATACTGACACCTCTCCTAGGGGTTATAATACTGACCTCTCTCCTAGGGGTTATAATACTGACACCTCTACCAGGGGTTATAATACTGACACCTCTCCTAGGGGTTACAATACTGACACCTATCCTAGGGGTTATAATACTGACACCTCTCCTAGGGGTTATAATACTGACACCTCTCCTAGGGGTTATAATGCTGACACCTCTCCTAGGGGTTGTAATACTGACACCTCTCCTAGGGGTTACAACACTGACATCTCTCCTAGGGGTTATAATACTGACACCTCTCCTAGGGGTTACAACACTGACACCTCTCCTAGGGGTTATAATACTGACACCTCTCCTAGGGGTTATAATACTGACCTCTCTCCTAGGGGTTATAATACTGACACCTCTACCAGGGGTTATAATACTGACACCTCTCCTAGGGGTTATAATACTGCAACCTCTCCTAGGGGTTATAATACTGCCACCTCTCCTAGGGGTTATAATACTGACACCTCTCCTAGGGGTTATAATACTGACACCTCTCCTAGGGGTTACAACACTGACACCTCTCCTAGGGGTTATAATACTGACACCTCTCCTAGGGGTTACAACACTGACACCTCTCCTATGGGTTATAATACTGCCACCTCTCCTAGGGGTTATAATACTGCCACCTCTCCTAGGAGTTATAATACTGACACCTCTCCTAGGGGTTACAACACTGACACCTCTCCTAGGGGTTATAATACTGACACCTCTCCTAGGGGTTATAATACTGACACACCTCCTAGGGTTTACAACAGTGCCACCTCTCCTAAGAGTTATAATACTGACACCTCTCCTAGGGGTTACAACACTGACACCTCTCCTAGGGGTTACAATACTGACACCTCTCCTAGTGGTTAAAACACTGACACCTCTCCTAGGGGTTATAATACTGACACCTCTCCTAGGGGTGACAACACTGACACCTCTCCTAGGTGTTATAATACTGCCACCTCTCCTATGGGTTATAATACTGCCAGCTCTCCTAGGGGTTATAATACTGCCATCTCTCCTATGGGTTATAATACTGCCACCTCTCCTAGGGGTTATAATACTGCCACCTCTACTAGGGGTTATAATACTGACACCTCTCCTAGGGGTTACAACACTGCCACCTCTCCTAGGGGTTATAATACTGACACCTCTCCTAGGGGTTATAATACTGACACCTCTCCTAGGGGTTACAATACTGCCACCTCTCCTAGGGGTTATAATACTGCCACCTCTCCTAGGGGTTATAATACTGCCACCTCTCCAAGGGGTTATAATACTGCCATCTCTCCTAGGGGTTATAATACTCACATCTCTCCTAAGGGTTATAATATTGCCATCTCTCCTAGGGGTTATAATACTGACAACTCTCCTAGGGGTTACAACACTGACACCTCTCCTAGGGGTCATAATACTGACACCTCTCCTAGGGGTTATAATACTGACCTCTCTCCTAGGGGTTATAATACTGCCACCTCTCCTAGGGGGGTCATAATACTGCCATCTCTCCTAGGGGTTATAATACTGCCACCTCTCCTAGGGGTTATAATACTGACACCTCTCCTAGGGGTTATAATGCTGACACCTCTCCTAGGGGTTATAATACTGACACCTCTCCTAGGGGTTACAACACTGACATCTCTCCTAGGGGTTATAATACTGACACCTCTCCTAGGGGTTATAAAACTGACACCTCTTCTAAGGGTTATAATACTGACACCTCTCGTAGGGGTTACAACACTGTCACCTCTCCTAGGGGTTATAATACTGACACCTCTCCTAGGGGTTATAATACTGACACACCTCCTAGGGTTTACAACAGTGCCACCTCTCCTAAGAGTTATAATACTGACACCTCTCCTAGGGGTTACAACACTGACACCTCTCCTAGGGGTTACAATACTGACACCTCTCCTAGTGGTTAAAACACTGACACCTCTCCTAGGGGTTATAATACTGACACCTCTCCTAGGGGTGACAACACTGACACCTCTCCTAGGTGTTATAATACTGCCACCTCTCCTAGGGGTTATAATACTGACACCTCTCCTAGGGGTTATAATACTGACACCTCTCCTAGGGGTTATAATGCTGACACCTCTCCTAGGTGTTATAATACTGACACCTATCCTAGGGGTTACAACACTGACACCTCTCCTAGGGGTTACAATGCTGCCACCTCTCCTAAGGGTTATAATACTGACACCTCTCCCAGGGGTTATAATACTGCCATCTCTCCTAGGGTTTACAATACTGACACCTCTCTTAGGGGTTATAAAACTGACACCTCTTCTAAGGGTTATAATACTGACACCTCTCGTAGGGGTTACAACACTGTCACCTCTCCTAGGGGTTATAATACTGACACCTCTCCTAGGGGTTATAATACTGACACCTCTCCTGGGGGTTATAATGCTGACACCTCTCCTAGGGGTTATAATACTGACACCTCTCCTAGGGGTTACAACACTGACATCTCTCCTAGGGGTTATAATACTGACACCTCTCCTAGGGGTTATAAAACTGACACCTCTTCTAAGGGTTATAATACTGACACCTCTCGTAGGGGTTACAACACTGTCACCTCTCCTAGGGGTTATAATACTGACACCTCTCCTAGGGGTTATAATACTGACACACCTCCTAGGGTTTACAACAGTGCCACCTCTCCTAAGAGTTATAATACTGACACCTCTCCTAGGGGTTACAACACTGACACCTCTCCTAGGGGTTACAATACTGACACCTCTCCTAGTGGTTAAAACACTGACACCTCTCCTAGGGGTTATAATACTGACACCTCTCCTAGGGGTGACAACACTGACACCTCTCCTAGGTGTTATAATACTGCCACCTCTCCTATGGGTTATAATACTGCCAGCTCTCCTAGGGGTTATAATACTGCCATCTCTCCTATGGGTTATAATACTGCCATCTCTCCTAGGGGTTATAATACTGCCACCTCTACTAGGGGTTATAATACTGACACCTCTCCTAGGGGTTACAACACTGACACCTCTCCTAGGGGTTATAATACTGACACCTCTCCTAGGGGTTATAATACTGACACCTCTCCTAGGGGTTACAACAGTGCCACCTCTCCTAGGAGTTATAATACTGACACATCTCCTAGGGGTTATAATACTGCAACCTCTCCTTGGGGTTATAACACTGCCCCCTCTCCTAGGGGTTATAATACTGCCACCTCTCCTAGGGGTTATAATACTGCCAGCTCTCCTAGGGGTTGTAATACTGACACCTCTCCTAGGGGTTATAATACTGCCACCTCTCCTAGGGGTTATAATACTGCCACCTCTCCTAGGGGTTATAATACTGCCACCTCTCCTAGGGGTTATGATACTGCCATCTCTCCTAGGGGTTATAATACTCACATCTCTCCTAAGGGTTATAATATTGCCATCTCTCCTAGGGGTTATAATACTGACAACTCTCCTAGGGGTTACAACACTGACACCTCTCCTAGGGGTCATAATACTGACACCTCTCCTAGGGGTTATAATACTGACCTCTCTCCTAGGGGTTATAATACTGCCACCTCTCCTAGGGGGTCATAATACTGCCATCTCTCCTAGGGGTTATAATACTGCCACCTCTCCTATGGGTTATAATACTGACACCTCTCCTAGGGGTTACAACACTGACACCTCTCCTAGGGTTATAATACTGACACCTCTCCTAGGGGTTATAATACTGACCTCTCTCCTAGGGGTTATAATACTGACACCTCTACCAGGGGTTATAATACTGACACCTCTCCTAGGGGTTACAATACTGACACCTATCCTAGGGGTTATAATACTGACACCTCTCCTAGGGGTTATAATACTGACACCTCTCCTAGGGGTTATAATGCTGACACCTCTCCTAGGGGTTGTAATACTGACACCTCTCCTAGGGGTTACAACACTGACATCTCTCCTAGGGGTTATAATACTGACACCTCTCCTAGGGGTTACAACACTGACACCTCTCCTAGGGGTTATAATACTGACACCTCTCCTAGGGGTTATAATACTGACCTCTCTCCTAGGGGTTATAATACTGACACCTCTACCAGGGGTTATAATACTGACACCTCTCCTAGGGGTTATAATACTGCAACCTCTCCTAGGGGTTATAATACTGCCACCTCTCCTAGGGGTTATAATACTGACACCTCTCCTAGGGGTTATAATACTGACACCTCTCCTAGGGGTTACAACACTGACACCTCTCCTAGGGGTTATAATACTGACACCTCTCCTAGGGGTTACAACACTGACACCACTCCTATGGGTTATAATACTGCCACCTCTCCTAGGGGGTTATAATACTGCCACCTCTCCTAGGAGTTATAATACTGACACCTCTCCTAGGGGTTACAACACTGACACCTCTCCTAGGGGTTATAATACTGACACCTCTCCTAGGGGTTATAATACTGACACACCTCCTAGGGTTTACAACAGTGCCACCTCTCCTAAGAGTTATAATACTGACACCTCTCCTAGGGGTTACAACACTGACACCTCTCCTAGGGGTTACAATACTGACACCTCTCCTAGTGGTTAAAACACTGACACCTCTCCTAGGGGTTATAATACTGACACCTCTCCTAGGGGTGACAACACTGACACCTCTCCTAGGTGTTATAATACTGCCACCTCTCCTATGGGTTATAATACTGCCAGCTCTCCTAGGGGTTATAATACTGCCATCTCTCCTATGGGTTATAATACTGCCACCTCTCCTAGGGGTTATAATACTGCCACCTCTACTAGGGGTTATAATACTGACACCTCTCCTAGGGGTTATAATACTGACACCTCTCCTAGGGGTTATAATACTGACACCTCTCCTAGGGGTTATAATGCTGACACCTCTCCTAGGTGTTATAATACTGACACCTATCCTAGGGGTTACAACACTGACACCTCTCCTAGGGGTTACAATGCTGCCAACTCTCCTAAGGGTTATAATACTGACACCTCTCCCAGGGGTTATAATACTGCCATCTCTCCTAGGGTTTACAATACTGACACCTCTCTTAGGGGTTATAAAACTGACACCTCTTCTAAGGGTTATAATACTGACACCTCTCGTAGGGGTTACAACACTGTCACCTCTCCTAGGGGTTATAATACTGACACCTCTCCTAGGGGTTATAATGCTGACACCTCTCCTAGGGGTTATAATACTGACACCTCTCCTAGGGGTTACAACACTGACATCTCTCCTAGGGGTTATAATACTGACACCTCTCCTAGGGGTTATAAAACTGACACCTCTTCTAAGGGTTATAATACTGACACCTCTCGTAGGGGTTACAACACTGTCACCTCTCCTAGGGGTTATAATACTGACACCTCTCCTAGGGGTTATAATACTGACACACCTCCTAGGGTTTACAACAGTGCCACCTCTCCTAAGAGTTATAATACTGACACCTCTCCTAGGGGTTACAACACTGACACCTCTCCTAGGGGTTACAATACTGACACCTCTCCTAGTGGTTAAAACACTGACACCTCTCCTAGGGGTTATAATACTGACACCTCTCCTAGGGGTGACAACACTGACACCTCTCCTAGGTGTTATAATACTGCCACCTCTCCTATGGGTTATAATACTGCCAGCTCTCCTAGGGGTTATAATACTGCCATCTCTCCTATGGGTTATAATACTGCCACCTCTCCTAGGGGTTATAATACTGCCACCTCTACTAGGGGTTATAATACTGACACCTCTCCTAGGGGTTGCAACACTGACACCTCTCCTAGGGGTTATAATACTGACACCTCTCCTAGGGGTTATAATACTGACACCTCTCCTAGGGGTTACAACAGTGCCACCTCTCCTAGGAGTTATAATACTGACACATCTCCTAGGGGTTATAATACTGCAACCTCTCCTTGGGGTTATAACACTGCCCCCCTCTCCTAGGGGTTATAATACTGCCACCTCTCCTAGGGGTTATAATACTGCCAGCTCTCCTAGGGGTTGTAATACTGACACCTCTCCTAGGGGTTATAATACTGCCACCTCTCCTAGGGGTTATAATACTGCCACCTCTCCTAGGGGTTATAATACTGCCACCTCTCCTAGGGGTTATGATACTGCCATCTCTCCTAGGGGTTATAATACTCACATCTCTCCTAAGGGTTATAATATTGCCATCTCTCCTAGGGGTTATAATACTGACAACTCTCCTAGGGGTTACAACACTGACACCTCTCCTAGGGGTCATAATACTGACACCTCTCCTAGGGGTTATAATACTGACCTCTCTCCTAGGGGTTATAATACTGCCACCTCTCCTAGGGGGTCATAATACTGCCATCTCTCCTAGGGGTTATAATACTGCCACCTCTCCTATGGGTTATAATACTGACACCTCTCCTAGGGGTTACAACACTGACACCTCTCCTAGGGTTATAATACTGACACCTCTCCTAGGGGTTATAATACTGACCTCTCTCCTAGGGGTTATAATACTGACACCTCTACCAGGGGTTATAATACTGACACCTCTCCTAGGGGTTACAATACTGACACCTATCCTAGGGGTTATAATACTGACACCTCTCCTAGGGGTTATAATACTGACACCTCTCCTAGGGGTTATAATGCTGACACCTCTCCTAGGGGTTGTAATACTGACACCTCTCCTAGGGGTTACAACACTGACATCTCTCCTAGGGGTTATAATACTGACACCTCTCCTAGGGGTTACAACACTGACACCTCTCCTAGGGGTTATAATACCGACACCTCTCCTAGGGGTTATAATACTGACCTCTCTCCTAGGGGTTATAATACTGACACCTCTACCAGGGGTTATAATACTGACACCTCTCCTAGGGGTTATAATACTGCAACCTCTCCTAGGGGTTATAATACTGCCACCTCTCCTAGGGGTTATAATACTGACACCTCTCCTAGGGGTTATAATACTGACACCTCTCCTAGGGGTTACAACACTGACACCTCTCCTAGGGGGTTATAATACTGACACCTCTCCTAGGGGTTACAACACTGACACCTCTCCTATGGGTTATAATACTGCCACCTCTCCTAGGGGTTATAATACTGCCACCTCTCCTAGGAGTTATAATACTGACACCTCTCCTAGGGGTTACAACACTGACACCTCTCCTAGGGGTTATAATACTGACACCTCTCCTAGGGGTTATAATACTGACACACCTCCTAGGGTTTACAACAGTGCCACCTCTCCCTAAGAGTTATAATACTGACACCTCTCCTAGGGGTTACAACACTGACACCTCTCCTAGGGGTTACAATACTGACACCTCTCCTAGTGGTTAAAACACTGACACCTCTCCTAGGGGTTATAATACTGACACCTCTCCTAGGGGTGACAACACTGACACCTCTCCTAGGTGTTATAATACTGCCACCTCTCCTATGGGTTATAATACTGCCAGCTCTCCTAGGGGTTATAATACTGCCATCTCTCCTATGGGTTATAATACTGCCACCTCTCCTAGGGGTTATAATACTGCCACCTCTACTAGGGGTTATAATACTGACACCTCTCCTAGGGGTTACAACACTGCCACCTCTCCTAGGGGTTATAATACTGACACCTCTCCTAGGGGTTATAATACTGACACCTCTCCTAGGGGTTACAATACTGCCACCTCTCCTAGGGGTTATAATACTGCCACCTCTCCTAGGGGTTATAATACTGCCACCTCTCCTAGGGGTTATAATACTGCCATCTCTCCTAGGGGTTATAATACTCACATCTCTCCTAAGGGTTATAATATTGCCATCTCTCCTAGGGGTTATAATACTGACAACTCTCCTAGGGGTTACAACACTGACACCTCTCCTAGGGGTCATAATACTGACACCTCTCCTAGGGGTTATAATACTGACCTCTCTCCTAGGGGTTATAATACTGCCACCTCTCCTAGGGGGTCATAATACTGCCATCTCTCCTAGGGGTTATAATACTGCCACCTCTCCTAGGGGTTATAATACTGACACCTCTCCTAGGGGTTATAATGCTGACACCTCTCCTAGGGGTTATAATACTGACACCTCTCCTAGGGGTTACAACACTGACATCTCTCCTAGGGGTTATAATACTGACACCTCTCCTAGGGGTTATAAAACTGACACCTCTTCTAAGGGTTATAATACTGACACCTCTCGTAGGGGTTACAACACTGTCACCTCTCCTAGGGGTTATAATACTGACACCTCTCCTAGGGGTTATAATACTGACACACCTCCTAGGGTTTACAACAGTGCCACCTCTCCTAAGAGTTATAATACTGACACCTCTCCTAGGGGTTACAACACTGACACCTCTCCTAGGGGTTACAATACTGACACCTCTCCTAGTGGTTAAAACACTGACACCTCTCCTAGGGGTTATAATACTGACACCTCTCCTAGGGGTGACAACACTGACACCTCTCCTAGGTGTTATAATACTGCCACCTCTCCTATGGGTTATAATACTGCCAGCTCTCCTAGGGGTTATAATACTGCCATCTCTCCTATGGGTTATAATACTGCCACCTCTCCTAGGGGTTATAATACTGACACCTCTACTAGGGGTTATAATACTGACACCTCTCCTAGGGGTTACAACACTGACACCTCTCCTAGGGGTTATAATACTGACACCTCTCCTAGGGGTTATAATACTGACACCTCTCCTAGGGGTTACAACAGTGCCACCTCTCCTAGGAGTTATAATACTGACACATCTCCTAGGGGTTATAATACTGCAACCTCTCCTTGGGGTTATAACACTGCCCCCTCTCCTAGGGGTTATAATACTGCCACCTCTCCTAGGGGTTATAATACTGCCAGCTCTCCTAGGGGTTGTAATACTGACACCTCTCCTAGGGGTTATAATACTGCCACCTCTCCTAGGGGTTATAATACTGCCACCTCTCCTAGGGGTTATAATACTGCCACCTCTCCTAGGGGTTGTGATACTGCCATCTCTCCTAGGGGTTATAATACTCACATCTCTCCTAAGGGTTATAATATTGCCATCTCTCCTAGGGGTTATAATACTGACAACTCTCCTAGGGGTTACAACACTGACACCTCTCCTAGGGGTCATAATACTGACACCTCTCCTAGGGGTTATAATACTGACCTCTCTCCTGGGGGTTATAATACTGCCACCTCTCCTAGGGGGTCATAATACTGCCATCTCTCCTAGGGGTTATAATACTGCCACCTCTCCTATGGGTTATAATACTGACACCTCTCCTAGGGGTTACAACACTGACACCTCTCCTAGGGTTATAATACTGACACCTCTCCTAGGGGTTATAATACTGACCTCTCTCCTAGGGGTTATAATACTGACACCTCTACCAGGGGTTATAATACTGACACCTCTCCTAGGGGTTACAATACTGACACCTATCCTAGGGGTTATAATACTGACACCTCTCCTAGGGGTTATAATACTGACACCTCTCCTAGGGGTTATAATGCTGACACCTCTCCTAGGGGTTGTAATACTGACACCTCTCCTAGGGGTTACAACACTGACATCTCTCCTAGGGGTTATAATACTGACACCTCTCCTAGGGGTTACAACACTGACACCTCTCCTAGGGGTTATAATACTGACACCTCTCCTAGGGGTTATAATACTGACCTCTCTCCTAGGGGTTATAATACTGACACCTCTACCAGGGGTTATAATACTGACACCTCTCCTAGGGGTTATAATACTGCAACCTCTCCTAGGGGTTATAATACTGCCACCTCTCCTAGGGGTTATAATACTGACACCTCTCCTAGGGGTTATAATACTGACACCTCTCCTAGGGGTTACAACACTGACACCTCTCCTAGGGGTTATAATACTGACACCTCTCCTAGGGGTTACAACACTGACACCTCTCCTATGGGTTATAATACTGCCACCTCTCCTAGGGGTTATAATACTGCCACCTCTCCTAGGAGTTATAATACTGACACCTCTCCTAGGGGTTACAACACTGACACCTCTCCTAGGGGTTATAATACTGACACCTCTCCTAGGGGTTATAATACTGACACACCTCCTAGGGTTTACAACAGTGCCACCTCTCCTAAGAGTTATAATACTGACACCTCTCCTAGGGGTTACAACACTGACACCTCTCCTAGGGGTTACAATACTGACACCTCTCCTAGTGGTTAAAACACTGACACCTCTCCTAGGGGTTATAATACTGACACCTCTCCTAGGGGTGACAACACTGACACCTCTCCTAGGTGTTATAATACTGCCACCTCTCCTATGGGTTATAATACTGCCAGCTCTCCTAGGGGTTATAATACTGACACCTCTCCTAAGGGTTATAATACTGACCTCTCTCCTAGGGGTTATAATACTGACACCTCTACCAGGGGTTATAATACTGACACCTCTCCTAGGGGTTATAATACTGCAACCTCTCCTAGGGGTTATAATACTGCCACCTCTCCTAGGGGTTATAATACTGACACCTCTCCTAGGGGTTATAATACTGACACCTCTCCTAGGGGTTATAATGCTGACACCTCTCCTAGGTGTTATAATACTGACACCTATCCTAGGGGTTACAACACTGACACCTCTCCTAGGGGTTACAATGCTGCCACCTCTCCTAAGGGTTATAATACTGACACCTCTCCCAGGGGTTATAATACTGCCATCTCTCCTAGGGTTTACAATACTGACACCTCTCTTAGGGGTTATAAAACTGACACCTCTTCTAAGGGTTATAATACTGACACCTCTCGTAGGGGTTACAACACTGTCACCTCTCCTAGGGGTTATAATACTGACACCTCTCCTAGGGGTTATAATACTGACACCTCTCCTAGGGGTTATAATGCTGACACCTCTCCTAGGGGTTATAATACTGACACCTCTCCTAGGGGTTACAACACTGACATCTCTCCTAGGGGTTATAATACTGACACCTCTCCTAGGGGTTATAAAACTGACACCTCTTCTAAGGGTTATAATACTGACACCTCTCGTAGGGGTTACAACACTGTCACCTCTCCTAGGGGTTATAATACTGACACCTCTCCTAGGGGTTATAATACTGACACACCTCCTAGGGTTTACAACAGTGCCACCTCTCCCTAAGAGTTATAATACTGACACCTCTCCTAGGGGTTACAACACTGACACCTCTCCTAGGGGTTACAATACTGACACCTCTCCTAGTGGTTAAAACACTGACACCTCTCCTAGGGGTTATAATACTGACACCTCTCCTAGGGGTGACAACACTGACACCTCTCCTAGGTGTTATAATACTGCCACCTCTCCTATGGGTTATAATACTGCCAGCTCTCCTAGGGGTTATAATACTGCCATCTCTCCTATGGGTTATAATACTGCCACCTCTCCTAGGGGTTATAATACTGCCACCTCTACTAGGGGTTATAATACTGACACCTCTCCTAGGGGTTACAACAGTGCCACCTCTCCTAGGAGTTATAATACTGACACATCTCCTAGGGGTTATAATACTGCAACCTCTCCTTGGGGTTATAACACTGCCCCCTCTCCTAGGGGTTATAATACTGACACCTCTCCTAGGGGTTACAACACTGACACCTCTCCTAGGGGTTACAATACTGACACCTCTCCTAGTGGTTAAAACACTGACACCTCTCCTAGGGGTTATAATACTGACACCTCTCCTAGGGGTGACAACACTGACACCTCTCCTAGGTGTTATAATACTGCCACCTCTCCTATGGGTTATAATACTGCCAGCTCTCCTAGGGGTTATAATACTGACCTCTCTCCTAGGGTTTATAATACTGCCACCTCTCCTAGGGGGTCATAATACTGCCATCTCTCCTAGGGGTTATAATACTGCCACCTCTCCTATGGGTTATAATACTGACACCTCTCCTAGGGGTTACAACACCGACACCTCTCCTAGGGTTATAATACTGACACCTCTCCTAGGGGTTATAATACTGACCTCTCTCCTAGGGGTTATAATACTGACACCTCTACCAGGGGTTATAATACTGACACCTCTCCTAGGGGTTACAATACTGACACCTATCCTAGGGGTTATAATACTGACACCTCTCCTAGGGGTTATAATACTGACACCTCTCCTAGGGGTTATAATGCTGACACCTCTCCTAGGGGTTGTAATACTGACACCTCTCCTAGGGGTTACAACACTGACATCTCTCCTAGGGGTTATAATACTGACACCTCTCCTAGGGGTTACAACACTGACACCTCTCCTAGGGGTTATAATACTGACACCTCTCCTAGGGGTTATAATACTGACCTCTCTCCTAGGGGTTATAATACTGACACCTCTACCAGGGGTTATAATACTGACACCTCTCCTAGGGGTTATAATACTGCAACCTCTCCTAGGGGTTATAATACTGCCACCTCTCCTAGGGGTTATAATACTGACACCTCTCCTAGGGGTTATAATACTGACACCTCTCCTAGGGGTTATAATGCTGACACCTCTCCTAGGTGTTATAATACTGACACCTATCCTAGGGGTTACAACACTGACACCTCTCCTAGGGGTTACAATGCTGCCACCTCTCCTAAGGGTTATAATACTGACACCTCTCCCAGGGGTTATAATACTGCCATCTCTCCTAGGGTTTACAATACTGACACCTCTCTTAGGGGTTATAAAACTGACACCTCTTCTAAGGGTTATAATACTGACACCTCTCGTAGGGGTTACAACACTGTCACCTCTCCTAGGGGTTATAATACTGACACCTCTCCTAGGGGTTATAATACTGACCTCTCTCCTAGGGGTTATAATACTGCCACCTCTCCTAGGGGGTCATAATACTGCCATCTCTCCTAGGGGTTATAATACTGCCACCTCTCCTAGGGGTTATAATACTGACACCTCTCCTAGGGGTTATAATGCTGACACCTCTCCTAGGGGTTATAATACTGACACCTCTCCTAGGGGTTACAACACTGACATCTCTCCTAGGGGTTATAATACTGACACCTCTCCTAGGGGGTTATAAAACTGACACCTCTTCTAAGGGTTATAATACTGACACCTCTCGTAGGGGTTACAACACTGTCACCTCTCCTAGGGGTTATAATACTGCCACCTCTCCTAGGGGTTATAATACTGACACACCTCCTAGGGTTTACAACAGTGCCACCTCTCCTAAGAGTTATAATACTGACACCTCTCCTAGGGGTTACAACACTGACACCTCTCCTAGGGGTTACAATACTGACACCTCTCCTAGTGGTTAAAACACTGACACCTCTCCTAGGGGTTATAATACTGACACCTCTCCTAGGGGTGACAACACTGACACCTCTCCTAGGTGTTATAATACTGCCACCTCTCCTATGGGTTATAATACTGCCAGCTCTCCTAGGGGTTATAATACTGCCATCTCTCCTATGGGTTATAATACTGCCACCTCTCCTAGGGGTTATAATACTGCCACCTCTACTAGGGGTTATAATACTGACACCTCTCCTAGGGGTTACAACACTGACACCTCTCCTAGGGGTTATAATACTGACACCTCTCCTAGGGGTTATAATACTGACACCTCTCCTAGGGGTTACAACAGTGCCACCTCTCCTAGGAGTTATAATACTGACACATCTCCTAGGGGTTATAATACTGCAACCTCTCCTTGGGGTTATAACACTGCCCCCTCTCCTAGGGGTTATAATACTGCCACCTCTCCTAGGGGTTATAATACTGCCAGCTCTCCTAGGGGTTGTAATACTGACACCTCTCCTAGGGGTTATAATACTGCCACCTCTCCTAGGGGTTATAATACTGCCACCTCTCCTAGGGGTTATAATACTGCCACCTCTCCTAGGGGTTATGATACTGCCATCTCTCCTAGGGGTTATAATACTCACATCTCTCCTAAGGGTTATAATATTGCCATCTCTCCTAGGGGTTATAATACTGACAACTCTCCTAGGGGTTACAACACTGACACCTCTCCTAGGGGTCATAATACTGACACCTCTCCTAGGGGTTATAATACTGACCTCTCTCCTAGGGGTTATAATACTGCCACCTCTCCTAGGGGGTCATAATACTGCCATCTCTCCTAGGGGTTATAATACTGCCACCTCTCCTATGGGTTATAATACTGACACCTCTCCTAGGGGTTACAACACTGACACCTCTCCTAGGGTTATAATACTGACACCTCTCCTAGGGGTTATAATACTGACCTCTCTCCTAGGGGTTATAATACTGACACCTCTACCAGGGGTTATAATACTGACACCTCTCCTAGGGGTTACAATACTGACACCTATCCTAGGGGTTATAATACTGACACCTCTCCTAGGGGTTATAATACCGACACCTCTCCTAGGGGTTATAATGCTGACACCTCTCCTAGGGGTTGTAATACTGACACCTCTCCTAGGGGTTACAACACTGACATCTCTCCTAGGGGTTATAATACTGACACCTCTCCTAGGGGTTACAACACTGACACCTCTCCTAGGGGTTATAATACTGACACCTCTCCTAGGGGTTATAATACTGACCTCTCTCCTAGGGGTTATAATACTGACACCTCTACCAGGGGTTATAATACTGACACCTCTCCTAGGGGTTATAATACTGCAACCTCTCCTAGGGGTTATAATACTGCCACCTCTCCTAGGGGTTATAATACTGACACCTCTCCTAGGGGTTATAATACTGACACCTCTCCTAGGGGTTACAACACTGACACCTCTCCTAGGGGTTATAATACTGACACCTCTCCTAGGGGTTACAACACTGACACCTCTCCTATGGGTTATAATACTGCCACCTCTCCTAGGGGTTATAATACTGCCACCTCTCCTAGGAGTTATAATACTGACACCTCTCCTAGGGGTTACAACACTGACACCTCTCCTAGGGGTTATAATACTGACACCTCTCCTAGGGGTTATAATACTGACACACCTCCTAGGGTTTACAACAGTGCCACCTCTCCTAAGAGTTATAATACTGACACCTCTCCTAGGGGTTACAACACTGACACCTCTCCTAGGGGTTACAATACTGACACCTCTCCTAGTGGTTAAAACACTGACACCTCTCCTAGGGGTTATAATACTGACACCTCTCCTAGGGGTGACAACACTGACACCTCTCCTAGGTGTTATAATACTGCCACCTCTCCTATGGGTTATAATACTGCCAGCTCTCCTAGGGGTTATAATACTGACACCTCTCCTAAGGGTTATAATACTGACCTCTCTCCTAGGGGTTATAATACTGACACCTCTACCAGGGGTTATAATACTGACACCTCTCCTAGGGGTTATAATACTGCAACCTCTCCTAGGGGTTATAATACTGCCATCTCTCCTAGGGGTTATAATACTGACACCTCTCCTAGGGGTTATAATACTGACACCTCTCCTAGGGGTTATAATGCTGACACCTCTCCTAGGTGTTATAATACTGACACCTATCCTAGGGGTTACAACACTGACACCTCTCCTAGGGGTTACAATGCTGCCACCTCTCCTAAGGGTTATAATACTGACACCTCTCCCAGGGGTTATAATACTGCCATCTCTCCTAGGGTTTACAATACTGACACCTCTCTTAGGGGTTATAAAACTGACACCTCTTCTAAGGGTTATAATACTGACACCTCTCGTAGGGGTTACAACACTGTCACCTCTCCTAGGGGTTATAATACTGACACCTCTCCTAGGGGTTATAATACTGACACCTCTCCTAGGGGTTATAATGCTGACACCTCTCCTAGGGGTTATAATACTGACACCTCTCCTAGGGGTTACAACACTGACATCTCTCCTAGGGGTTATAATACTGACACCTCTCCTAGGGGTTATAAAACTGACACCTCTTCTAAGGGTTATAATACTGACACCTCTCGTAGGGGTTACAACACTGTCACCTCTCCTAGGGGTTATAATACTGACACCTCTCCTAGGGGTTATAATACTGACACACCTCCTAGGGTTTACAACAGTGCCACCTCTCCTAAGAGTTATAATACTGACACCTCTCCTAGGGGTTACAACACTGACACCTCTCCTAGGGGTTACAATACTGACACCTCTCCTAGTGGTTAAAACACTGACACCTCTCCTAGGGGTTATAATACTGACACCTCTCCTAGGGGTGACAACACTGACACCTCTCCTAGGTGTTATAATACTGCCACCTCTCCTATGGGTTATAATACTGCCAGCTCTCCTAGGGGTTATAATACTGCCATCTCTCCTATGGGTTATAATACTGCCACCTCTCCTAGGGGTTATAATACTGCCACCTCTACTAGGGGTTATAATACTGACACCTCTCCTAGGGGTTACAACAGTGCCACCTCTCCTAGGAGTTATAATACTGACACATCTCCTAGGGGTTATAATACTGCAACCTCTCCTTGGGGTTATAACACTGCCCCCTCTCCTAGGGGTTATAATACTGACACCTCTCCTAGGGGTTACAACACTGACACCTCTCCTAGGGGTTACAATACTGACACCTCTCCTAGTGGTTAAAACACTGACACCTCTCCTAGGGGTTATAATACTGACACCTCTCCTAGGGGTGACAACACTGACACCTCTCCTAGGTGTTATAATACTGCCACCTCTCCTATGGGTTATAATACTGCCAGCTCTCCTAGGGGTTATAATACTGACCTCTCTCCTAGGGTTTATAATACTGCCACCTCTCCTAGGGGGTCATAATACTGCCATCTCTCCTAGGGGTTATAATACTGCCACCTCTCCTATGGGTTATAATACTGACACCTCTCCTAGGGGTTACAACACTGACACCTCTCCTAGGGTTATAATACTGACACCTCTCCTAGGGGTTATAATACTGACCTCTCTCCTAGGGGTTATAATACTGACACCTCTACCAGGGGTTATAATACTGACACCTCTCCTAGGGGTTACAATACTGACACCTATCCTAGGGGTTATAATACTGACACCTCTCCTAGGGGTTATAATACTGACACCTCTCCTAGGGGTTATAATGCTGACACCTCTCCTAGGGGTTGTAATACTGACACCTCTCCTAGGGGTTACAACACTGACATCTCTCCTAGGGGTTATAATACTGACACCTCTCCTAGGGGTTACAACACTGACACCTCTCCTAGGGGTTATAATACTGACACCTCTCCTAGGGGTTATAATACTGACCTCTCTCCTAGGGGTTATAATACTGACACCTCTACCAGGGGTTATAATACTGACACCTCTCCTAGGGGTTATAATACTGCAACCTCTCCTAGGGGTTATAATACTGCCACCTCTCCTAGGGGTTATAATACTGACACCTCTCCTAGGGGTTATAATACTGACACCTCTCCTAGGGGTTATAATGCTGACACCTCTCCTAGGTGTTATAATACTGACACCTATCCTAGGGGTTACAACACTGACACCTCTCCTAGGGGTTACAATGCTGCCACCTCTCCTAAGGGTTATAATACTGACACCTCTCCCAGGGGTTATAATACTGCCATCTCTCCTAGGGTTTACAATACTGACACCTCTCTTAGGGGTTATAAAACTGACACCTCTTCTAAGGGTTATAATACTGACACCTCTCGTAGGGGTTACAACACTGTCACCTCTCCTAGGGGTTATAATACTGACACCTCTCCTAGGGGTTATAATACTGACACCTCTCCTAGGGGTTATAATGCTGACACCTCTCCTAGGGGTTATAATACTGACACCTCTCCTAGGGGTTACAACACTGACATCTCTCCTAGGGGTTATAATACTGACACCTCTCCTAGGGGTTATAAAACTGACACCTCTTCTAAGGGTTATAATACTGACACCTCTCGTAGGGGTTACAACACTGTCACCTCTCCTAGGGGTTATAATACTGACACCTCTCCTAGGGGTTATAATACTGACACACCTCCTAGGGTTTACAACAGTGCCACCTCTCCTAAGAGTTATAATACTGACACCTCTCCTAGGGGTTACAACACCGACACCTCTCCTAGGGGTTACAATACTGACACCTCTCCTAGTGGTTAAAACACTGACACCTCTCCTAGGGGTTATAATACTGACACCTCTCCTAGGGGTGACAACACTGACACCTCTCCTAGGTGTTATAATACTGCCACCTCTCCTATGGGTTATAATACTGCCAGCTCTCCTAGGGGTTATAATACTGCCATCTCTCCTATGGGTTATAATACTGCCATCTCTCCTAGGGGTTATAATACTGCCACCTCTACTAGGGGTTATAATACTGACACCTCTCCTAGGGGTTACAACACTGACACCTCTCCTAGGGGTTATAATACTGACACCTCTCCTAGGGGTTATAATACTGACACCTCTCCTAGGGGTTACAACAGTGCCACCTCTCCTAGGAGTTATAATACTGACACATCTCCTAGGGGTTATAATACTGCAACCTCTCCTTGGGGTTATAACACTGCCCCCTCTCCTAGGGGTTATAATACTGCCACCTCTCCTAGGGGTTATAATACTGCCAGCTCTCCTAGGGGTTGTAATACTGACACCTCTCCTAGGGGTTATAATACTGCCACCTCTCCTAGGGGTTATAATACTGCAACCTCTCCTAGGGGTTATAATACTGCCACCTCTCCTAGGGGTTATAATACTGACACCTCTCCTAGGGGTTATAATACTGACACCTCTCCTAGGGGTTATAATGCTGACACCTCTCCTAGGTGTTATAATACTGACACCTATCCTAGGGGTTACAACACTGACACCTCTCCTAGGGGTTACAATGCTGCCACCTCTCCTAAGGGTTATAATACTGACACCTCTCCCAGGGGTTATAATACTGCCATCTCTCCTAGGGTTTACAATACTGACACCTCTCTTAGGGGTTATAAAACTGACACCTCTTCTAAGGGTTATAATACTGACACCTCTCGTAGGGGTTACAACACTGTCACCTCTCCTAGGGGTTATAATACTGACACCTCTCCTAGGGGTTATAATACTGACACCTCTCCTAGGGGTTATAATGCTGACACCTCTCCTAGGGGTTATAATACTGACACCTCTCCTAGGGGTTACAACACTGACATCTCTCCTAGGGGTTATAATACTGACACCTCTCCTAGGGGTTATAAAACTGACACCTCTTCTAAGGGTTATAATACTGACACCTCTCGTAGGGGTTACAACACTGTCACCTCTCCTAGGGGTTATAATACTGACACCTCTCCTAGGGGTTATAATACTGACACACCTCCTAGGGTTTACAACAGTGCCACCTCTCCTAAGAGTTATAATACTGACACCTCTCCTAGGGGTTACAACACTGACACCTCTCCTAGGGGTTACAATACTGACACCTCTCCTAGTGGTTAAAACACTGACACCTCTCCTAGGGGTTATAATACTGACACCTCTCCTAGGGGTGACAACACTGACACCTCTCCTAGGTGTTATAATACTGCCACCTCTCCTATGGGTTATAATACTGCCAGCTCTCCTAGGGGTTATAATACTGCCATCTCTCCTATGGGTTATAATACTGCCATCTCTCCTAGGGGTTATAATACTGCCACCTCTACTAGGGGTTATAATACTGACACCTCTCCTAGGGGTTACAACACTGACACCTCTCCTAGGGGTTATAATACTGACACCTCTCCTAGGGGTTATAATACTGACACCTCTCCTAGGGGTTACAACAGTGCCACCTCTCCTAGGAGTTATAATACTGACACATCTCCTAGGGGTTATAATACTGCAACCTCTCCTTGGGGTTATAACACTGCCCCCTCTCCTAGGGGTTATAATACTGCCACCTCTCCTAGGGGTTATAATACTGCCAGCTCTCCTAGGGGTTGTAATACTGACACCTCTCCTAGGGGTTATAATACTGCCACCTCTCCTAGGGGTTATAATACTGCCACCTCTCCTAGGGGTTATAATACTGCCACCTCTCCTAGGGGTTATGATACTGCCATCTCTCCTAGGGGTTATAATACTCACATCTCTCCTAAGGGTTATAATATTGCCATCTCTCCTAGGGGTTATAATACTGACAACTCTCCTAGGGGTTACAACACTGACACCTCTCCTAGGGGTCATAATACTGACACCTCTCCTAGGGGTTATAATACTGACCTCTCTCCTAGGGGTTATAATACTGCCACCTCTCCTAGGGGGTCATAATACTGCCATCTCTCCTAGGGGTTATAATACTGCCACCTCTCCTATGGGTTATAATACTGACACCTCTCCTAGGGGTTACAACACTGACACCTCTCCTAGGGTTATAATACTGACACCTCTCCTAGGGGTTATAATACTGACCTCTCTCCTAGGGGTTATAATACTGACACCTCTACCAGGGGTTATAATACTGACACCTCTCCTAGGGGTTACAATACTGACACCTATCCTAGGGGTTATAATACTGACACCTCTCCTAGGGGTTATAATACTGACACCTCTCCTAGGGGTTATAATGCTGACACCTCTCCTAGGGGTTGTAATACTGACACCTCTCCTAGGGGTTACAACACTCACATCTCTCCTAGGGGTTATAATACTGACACCTCTCCTAGGGGTTACAACACTGACACCTCTCCTAGGGGTTATAATACTGACACCTCTCCTAGGGGTTATAATACTGACCTCTCTCCTAGGGGTTATAATACTGACACCTCTACCAGGGGTTATAATACTGACACCTCTCCTAGGGGTTATAATACTGCAACCTCTCCTAGGGGTTATAATACTGCCACCTCTCCTAGGGGTTATAATACTGACACCTCTCCTAGGGGTTATAATACTGACACCTCTCCTAGGGGTTACAACACTGACACCTCTCCTAGGGGTTATAATACTGACACCTCTCCTAGGGGTTACAACACTGACACCTCTCCTATGGGTTATAATACTGCCACCTCTCCTAGGGGTTATAATACTGACACACCTCCTAGGGTTTACAACAGTGCCACCTCTCCTAAGAGTTATAATACTGACACCTCTCCTAGGGGTTACAACACTGACACCTCTCCTAGGGGTTACAATACTGACACCTCTCCTAGTGGTTAAAACACTGACACCTCTCCTAGGGGTTATAATACTGACACCTCTCCTAGGGGTGACAACACTGACACCTCTCCTAGGTGTTATAATACTGCCACCTCTCCTATGGGTTATAATACTGCCAGCTCTCCTAGGGGTTATAATACTGCAACCTCTCCTAGGGGTTATAATACTGCCACCTCTCCTAGGGGTTATAATACTGACACCTCTCCTAGGGGTTATAATACTGACACCTCTCCTAGGGGTTACAACACTGACACCTCTCCTAGGGGTTATAATACTGACACCTCTCCTAGGGGTTACAACACTGACACCTCTCCTATGGGTTATAATACTGCCACCTCTCCTAGGGGTTATAATACTGACACACCTCCTAGGGTTTACAACAGTGCCACCTCTCCTAAGAGTTATAATACTGACACCTCTCCTAGGGGTTACGACACTGACACCTCTCCTAGGGGTTACAATACTGACACCTCTCCTAGTGGTTAAAACACTGACACCTCTCCTAGGGGTTATAATACTGACACCTCTCCTAGGGGTGACAACACTGACACCTCTCCTAGGTGTTATAATACTGCCACCTCTCCTATGGGTTATAATACTGCCAGCTCTCCTAGGGGTTATAATACTGCCATCTCTCCTATGGGTTATAATACTGCCATCTCTCCTAGGGGTTATAATACTGCCACTTCTACTAGGGGTTATAATACTGACACCTCTCCTAGGGGTTACAACACTGACACCTCTCCTAGGGGTTATAATACTGACACCTCTCCTAGGGGTTATAATACTGACACCTCTCCTAGGGGTTACAACAGTGCCACCTCTCCTAGGAGTTATAATACTGACACATCTCCTAGGGGTTATAATACTGCAACCTCTCCTTGGGGTTATAACACTGCCCCCTCTCCTAGGGGTTATAATACTGCCACCTCTCCTAGGGGTTATAATACTGCCAGCTCTCCTAGGGGTTGTAATACTGACACCTCTCCTAGGGGTTATAATACTGCCAACTCTCCTAGGGGTTATAATACTGCCACCTCTCCTAGGGGTTATAATACTGCCACCTCTCCTAGGGGTTATGATACTGCCATCTCTCCTAGGGGTTATAATACTCACATCTCTCCTAAGGGTTATAATATTGCCATCTCTCCTAGGGGTTATAATACTGACAACTCTCCTAGGGGTTACAACACTGACACCTCTCCTAGGGGTCATAATACTGACACCTCTCCTAGGGGTTATAATACTGACCTCTCTCCTAGGGGTTATAATACTGCCACCTCTCCTAGGGGGTCATAATACTGCCATCTCTCCTAGGGGTTATAATACTGCCACCTCTCCTATGGGTTATAATACTGACACCTCTCCTAGGGGTTACAACACTGACACCTCTCCTAGGGTTATAATACTGACACCTCTCCTAGGGGTTATAATACTGACCTCTCTCCTAGGGGTTATAATACTGACACCTCTACCAGGGGTTATAATACTGACACCTCTCCTAGGGGTTACAATACTGACACCTATCCTAGGGGTTATAATACTGACACCTCTCCTAGGGGTTATAATACTGACACCTCTCCTAGGGGTTATAATGCTGACACCTCTCCTAGGGGTTGTAATACTGACACCTCTCCTAGGGGTTACAACACTGACATCTCTCCTAGGGGTTATAATACTGACACCTCTCCTAGGGGTTACAACACTGACACCTCTCCTAGGGGTTATAATACTGACACCTCTCCTAGGGGTTATAATACTGACCTCTCTCCTAGGGGTTATAATACTGACACCTCTACCAGGGGTTATAATACTGACACCTCTCCTAGGGGTTATAATACTGCAACCTCTCCTAGGAGTTATAATACTGCCACCTCTCCTAGGGGTTATAATACTGACACCTCTCCTAGGGGTTATAATACTGACACCTCTCCTAGGGGTTACAACACTGACACCTCTCCTAGGGGTTATAATACTGACACCTCTCCTAGGGGTTACAACACTGACACCTCTCCTATGGGTTATAATACTGCCACCTCTCCTAGGGGTTATAATACTGCCACCTCTCCTAGGAGTTATAATACTGACACCTCTCCTAGGGGTTACAACACTGACACCTCTCCTAGGGGTTATAATACTGACACCTCTCCTAGGGGTTATAATACTGACACACCTCCTAGGGTTTACAACAGTGCCACCTCTCCTAAGAGTTATAATACTGACACCTCTCCTAGGGGTTACAACACTGACACCTCTCCTAGGGGTTACAATACTGACACCTCTCCTAGTGGTTAAAACACTGAAACCTCTCCTAGGGGTTATAATACTGACACCTCTCCTAGGGGTGACAACACTGACACCTCTCCTAGGTGTTATAATACTGCCACCTCTCCTATGGGTTATAATACTGCCAGCTCTCCTAGGGGTTATAATACTGCCATCTCTCCTATGGGTTATAATACTGCCACCTCTCCTAGGGGTTATAATACTGCCACCTCTACTAGGGGTTATAATACTGACACCTCTCCTGGGGGTTATAATACTGACACCTCTCCTAGGGGTTATAATACTGACACCTCTCCTAGGGGTTATAATGCTGACACCTCTCCTAGGTGTTATAATACTGACACCTATCCTAGGGGTTACAACACTGACACCTCTCCTAGGGGTTACAATGCTGCCAACTCTCCTAAGGGTTATAATACTGACACCTCTCCCAGGGGTTATAATACTGCCATCTCTCCTAGGGTTTACAATACTGACACCTCTCTTAGGGGTTATAAAACTGACACCTCTTCTAAGGGTTATAATACTGACACCTCTCGTAGGGGTTACAACACTGTCACCTCTCCTAGGGGTTATAATACTGACACCTCTCCTAGGGGTTATAATACTGACACCTCTCCTAGGGGTTATAATGCTGACACCTCTCCTAGGGGTTATAATACTGACACCTCTCCTAGGGGTTACAACACTGACATCTCTCCTAGGGGTTATAATACTGACACCTCTCCTAGGGGTTATAAAACTGACACCTCTTCTAAGGGTTATAATACTGACACCTCTCGTAGGGGTTACAACACTGTCACCTCTCCTAGGGGTTATAATACTGACACCTCTCCTAGGGGTTATAATACTGACACACCTCCTAGGGTTTACAACAGTGCCACCTCTCCTAAGAGTTATAATACTGACACCTCTCCTAGGGGTTACAACACTGACACCTCTCCTAGGGGTTACAATACTGACACCTCTCCTAGTGGTTAAAACACTGACATCTCTCCTAGGGGTTATAATACTGACACCTCTCCTAGGGGTGACAACACTGACACCTCTCCTAGGTGTTATAATACTGCCACCTCTCCTATGGGTTATAATACTGCCAGCTCTCCTAGGGGTTATAATACTGCCATCTCTCCTATGGGTTATAATACTGCCACCTCTCCTAGGGGGTTATAATACTGCCACCTCTACTAGGGGTTATAATACTGACACCTCTCCTAGGGGTTACAACACTGACACCTCTCCTAGGGGTTATAATACTGACACCTCTCCTAGGGGTTATAATACTGACACCTCTCCTAGGGGTTACAACAGTGCCACCTCTCCTAGGAGTTATAATACTGACACATCTCCTAGGGGTTATAATACTGCAACCTCTCCTTGGGGTTATAACACTGCCCCCTCTCCTAGGGGTTATAATACTGCCACCTCTCCTAGGGGTTATAATACTGCCAGCTCTCCTAGGGGTTGTAATACTGACACCTCTCCTAGGGGTTATAATACTGCCACCTCTCCTAGGGGTTATAATACTGCCACCTCTCCTAGGGGTTATAATACTGCCACCTCTCCTAGGGGTTATGATACTGCCATCTCTCCTAGGGGTTATAATACTCACATCTCTCCTAAGGGTTATAATATTGCCATCTCTCCTAGGGGTTATAATACTGACAACTCTCCTAGGGGTTACAACACTGACACCTCTCCTAGGGGTCATAATACTGACACCTCTCCTAGGGGTTATAATACTGACCTCTCTCCTAGGGGTTGTAATACTGCCACCTCTCCTAGGGGGTCATAATACTGCCATCTCTCCTAGGGGTTATAATACTGCCACCTCTCCTATGGGTTATAATACTGACACCTCTCCTAGGGGTTAAAACACTGACACCTCTCCTAGGGTTATAATACTGACACCTCTCCTAGGGGTTATAATACTGACCTCTCTCCTAGGGGTTATAATACTGACACCTCTACCAGGGGTTATAATACTGACACCTCTCCTAGGGGTTACAATACTGACACCTATCCTAGGGGTTATAATACTGACACCTCTCCTAGGGGTTATAATACTAACACCTCTCCTAGGGGTTATAATGCTGACACCTCTCCTAGGGGTTGTAATACTGACACCTCTCCTAGGGGTTACAACACTGACATCTCTCCTAGGGGTTATAATACTGACACCTCTCCTAGGGGTTACAACACTGACACCTCTCCTAGGGGTTATAATACTGACACCTCTCCTAGGGGTTATAATACTGACCTCTCTCCTAGGGGTTATAATACTGACACCTCTACCAGGGGTTATAATACTGACACCTCTCCTAGGGGTTATAATACTGCAACCTCTCCTAGGGGTTATAATACTGCCACCTCTCCTAGGGGTTATAATACTGACACCTCTCCTAGGGGTTATAATACTGACACCTCTCCTAGGGGTTATAATGCTGACACCTCTCCTAGGGGTTATAATACTGACACCTATCCTAGGGGTTACAACACTGACACCTCTCCTAGGGGTTACAATGCTGCCACCTCTCCTAAGGGTTATAATACTGACACCTCTCCCAGGGGTTATAATACTGCCATCTCTCCTAGGGGTTACAATACTGACACCTCTCCTAGGGGTTATAAAACTGACACCTCTTCTAAGGGTTATAATACTGACACCTCTCGTAGGGGTTACAACACTGTCACCTCTCCTAGGGGTTATAATACTGACACCTCTCCTAGGGGTTATAATACTGACACCTCTCCTAGGGGTTATAATGCTGACACCTCTCCTAGGGGTTATAATACTGACACCTCTCCTAGGGGTTACAACACTGACATCTCTCCTAGGGGTTATAATACTGACACCTCTCCTAGGGGTTATAAAACTGACACCTCTTCTAAGGGTTATAATACTGACACCTCTCGTAGGGGTTACAACACTGTCACCTCTCCTAGGGGTTATAATACTGACACCTCTCCTAGGGGTTATAATACTGACACCTCTCCTAGGGGTTATAATGCTGACACCTCTCCTAGGGGTTATAATACTGACACCTCTCCTAGGGGTTACAACACTGACATCTCTCCTAGGGGTTATAATACTGACACCTCTCCTAGGGGTTATAATACTGACACCTCTCCTAGGGGTTATAAAACTGACACCTCTCCTAGGGGTTACAACACTGACACCTCTCCTAGGGGTTATAATACTGCCACCTCTCCTATGGGTTATAATACTGCCAGCTCTCCTAGGGGTTATAATACTGACACCTCTCCTAGGGGTTATAACACTGAAACCTCTCCTAGGGGTTATAATACTGACACCTCTACTAGGGGTTACAACACTGACACCTCTCCTATGGGTTATAATACTGCCACCTCTCCTAGGGGTTTTAATACTGCCACCTCTCCTAGGGGTTATAATACTGACACCTCTCCTAGGGGTTATAATACTAACACCTCTCCTAGGGGTTATAATACTGCCAGCTCTCCTAGGGATTATAATACTGACACTTCTCCTAGGGGTTATAATACTGACACCTCTCCTAGGGGTTATAATACTCCCATCTCTCCTAGGGGTTATAATACTGCCATCTCTCCGAGGGGTTATAATTTTGCCACCTCTCCTAGAGGTTATAATACTGACACCTCTCCTAGGGGTTATAATGCTGACACCTCTCCTAGGGGTTATAATACTGACACCTCTCCTAGGGGTTACAACACTGACACCTCTCCTAGGGGTTACAATACTGCCACCTCTCCTAAGGGTTATAATACTGACACCACTCCTAGGGGTTATAATACTGCCAGCTCTCCTAGGGGTTACAATACTGACACCTCTCCTAGGGGTTATAATACTGACACCTCTTCTAAGGGTTATAATACTGACACCTCTCCTAGGGGTTACAACACTGACACCTCTCCTAGGGGTTACAATACTGACACCTCTCCTAGGGGTTACAATACTGCCACCTCTCCTAGGGGTTATAATACTGACACCTCTCCTAGGGGTTATAATACTGCCAGCTCTCCTAGGGGTTATAATACTGACACCTCTCCTAGGGGTTATAATACTGACACCTCTCCTAGGGGTTATAATGCTGACACCTCTCCTAGGGGTTATAATACTGACACCTCTCCTAGGGGTTATAATACTGACACCTCTCCTAGGGGTTACAACACTGTCACCTCTCCTAGGGGTTACAATACTGCCATCTCTCCTAGGGGTTATAATACTGACACCTCTCCTAGGGGTTATAATGCTGACACCTCTCCTAGGGGTTATAATACTGACAACTCTCCTAGGGGTTATAATACTGACCTCTCTCCTAGGGGTTATAATACTGACACCTCTACCAGGGGTTATAATACTGACACCTCTCCTAGGGGTTACAATACTGACACCTCTCCTAGGGGTTACAATACTGACACCTCTCCTAGGGGTTACACTACTGACACCTCTCCAGGGGTTATAATACTGACAACTCTCCTAGGGGTTATAATACTGACAACTCTCCTAGGGTTTATAATACTAACACCTCTCCTAGGAGTTATAATACTGCCATCTCTCCTAGGGGTTACAACACTGACACCTCTCCTAGGGGTTATAATACTAACACCTCTCCTAGGGGTTATAAAACTGCCAGCTCTCCTAGGGGTTAGAATACTGACACCTCTCCTAGGGGTTATAATACTGCCTCCTCTCCTAGGGGTTATAATACTGCCACCTCTCCTAGGGGTTATAATACTGCCACCTCTCCTAGGGGTTATAATACTGCCACCTCTCCTAGGGGTTATAATACTGACACCTCTCCTAGGGGTTATAATGCTGACACCTCTCCTAGGGGTTATAATACTGACACCTATCCTAGGGGTTACAACACTGACATCTCTCCTAGGGGTTACAATGCTGCCACCTCTCCTAAGGGTTATAATACTGACACCTCTCCCAGGGGTTATAATACTGCCATCTCTCCTAGGGGTTACAATACTGACACTTCTCCTAGGGGTTATAATACTGACACCTCTTCTAAGGGTTATAATACTGACACCTCTCCTAGGGGTTACAACACTGACACCTCTCCTAGGGGTTATAATACTGCCACCTCTCCTATGGGTTATAATACTGCCAGCTCTCCTAGGGGTTATAATACTGACACCTCTCCTAGGGGTTACAACACTGACACCTCTCCTAGGGGTTATAATACTGCCACCTCTCCTATGGGTTATAATACTGCCAGCTCTCCTAGGGGTTATAATACTGACACCTCTCCTAGGGGTTACAACACTGACATCTCTCCTAGGGGTTACAACACTGACACCTCTCCTAGGGGTTATAATACTGACACCTCTCCTAGGGTTTATAATGCTGACACCTCTCCTAGGGGTTATAATACTGACACCTATCCTAGGGGTTACAACACTGACACCTCTCCTAGGGGTTACAATACTGCCACCTCTCCTATGGTTTATAATACTGACACCACTCCTAGGGGTTATAATACTGCCAGCTCTCCTAGGGGTTACAATACTGACACCTCTCCTAGGGGTTATAATACTGACACCTCTTCTAAGGGTTATAATACTGACACCTCTCCTAGGGGTTACAACACTGACACCTCTCCTAGGGGTTACAATACTGACACCTCTCATAGGGGTTATAATACTGACACCTCTCCTAGGGGTTACAATACTGCCACCTCTCCTAGGGGTTATAATACTGACCCCTCTCCTAGGGGTTATAATACTCCCAGCTCTCCTAGTGGTTATAATACTGACACCTCTCCTAGGGGTTATAATACTGACACCTCTCCTAGGGGTTATAATGCTGACACCTCTCCTAGGGGTTATAATACTGACACCTCTCCTAGGGGTTATAATACTGACACCTCTCCTAGGGGTTACAACACTGTCACCTCTCCTAGGGGTTACAATACTGCCCACTCTCCTAGGGGTTACAATACTGACACCTCTCCTAGGGGTTATAATGCTGACACCTCTCCTAGGGGTTATAATACTGACACCTCTCCTTGGGGTTACAACACTGACATCTCTCCTAGGGGTTACAATACTGCCACCTCTTCTAAGGGTTATAATACTGACACCTCTCCTAGGGGTTATAATACTGACACCTCTCCTAGGGGTTGTAATACTGCCATCTCTCCTAGGGGTTATAATACTGCCATCTCTCCTAGGGGTTATCATACTGCCATCTCTCCTAGGGGTTACAACACTGACACCTCTCCTAGGGGTTACAATACTGCCACCTCTCCTAGGGGTTATAATACTGACACCTCTCCTAGGGGTTATAATGCTGACACCTCTCCCACTGGTTATAATACTGACACCTCTCCTAGTGGTTACAACACTGACACCTCTCCTCGGGGTTACAATACTGCCACCTCTCCTAGGGGTTATAATACTGCCACCTCTCCTAGGGGTTACAATACTGACACGTCTCCTAGGGGTTAAAATACTGACATCTCTCCTAGGGGTTATAATACTGCAACCTCTCCTAGGGGTTATAATACTGACACCTCTCCTAGGGGTTATAATACTGCCAGCTCTCCTAGGGGTTATAATACTGACACCTCTCCTAGGGGTTATAATACTGACACCTCTCCTAGGGGTTATAATACTGACACCTCTCCTAGGGGTTATAATACTGACACCTCTCCTAGGGGTTATAATACTGCCAGCTCTCCTAGGGGTTATAATACTGACACCTCTCCTAGGGGTTATAATACTGACACCTCTCCTAGGGGTTATAATGCTGACACCTCTCCTAGGGGTTATAATACTGACACCTCTCCTAGTGGTTATAATACTGACACCTCTCCTAGGAGTTACAACACTGTCACCTCTCCTAGGGGTTACAATACTGCCCACTCTCCTAGGGGTTACAATACTGACACCTCTCCTAGGGGTTATAATGCTGACACCTCTCCTAGGGGTTATAATACTGACACCTCTCCTTGGGGTTACAACACTGACATCTCTCCTAGGGGTTACAATACTGCCACCTCTCCTAAGGGTTATAATACTGACACCTCTCCTAGGGGTTATAATACTGACACCTCTCCTAGGGGTTATAATACTGACACCTCTCCTAGGGGTTGTAATACTGCCATCTCTCCTAGGGGTTATAATACTGCCATCTCTCCTAGGGGTTATCATACTGCCATCTCTCCTAGGGGTTACAACACTGACACCTCTACTAGGGGTTATAATACTGACACCTCTCCTAGGGGTTACAACACTGACACCTCTCCTAGGGGTTACAACACTGACACCTCTCCTAGGGGTTACAATACTGCCACCTCTCCTAGGGGTTATAATACTGACACCTCTCCTAGGGGTTATAATGCTGACACCTCTCCCACTGGTTATAATACTGACACCTCTCCTAGTGGTTACAACACTGACACCTCTCCTCGGGGTTACAATACTGCCACCTCTCCTAGGGGTTATAATACTGCCACCTCTCCTAGGGGTTACAATACTGACACGTCTCCTAGGGGTTAAAATACTGACATCTCTCCTAGGGGTTATAATACTGCAACCTCTCCTAGGGGTTATAATACTGCCAGCTCTCCTAGGGGTTATAATACTGACACCTCTCCTAGGGGTTATAATACTGACACCTCTCCTAGGGGTTATAATACTGACACCTCTCCTAGGGGTTATAATACTGACACCTCTCCTAGGGGTTACAACACTGACACCTCTCCTAGGGGTTGTAATACTGACACCTCTCCTAGGGGTTATAATACTGACACCTCTCCTAAGGGTTATAATCCTGCCACCTCTCCTAGGGGTTACAATACTGCCACCTCTCCTAGGGGTTATAATACTGACACCTCTCCTAGGGGTTATAATGCTGACACCTCTCCTAGGGGTTATAATACTGACACCTCTCCTAGGGGTTATAATCCTGCCACCTCTCCTATTGTTTACAATACTGCCACCTCTCCTAGGGGTTATAATACTGACACCTCTCCTAGGGGTTATAATGCTGACACCTCTCCTAGGGGTTATAATACTGACACCTCTCCTAGGGGTTATAATCCTGCCACCTCTCCTATTGTTTACAATACTGCCACCTCTCCTAGGGGTTATAATACTGACACCTCTCCTAGGGGTTATAATGCTGACACCTCTCCTAGGGGTTATAATACTGACACCTCTCCTAGGGGTTATAATACTGCCACCTCTCCTAGGGTTTACAACATTGACACCTCTCCTAGGGGTTATAATACTGCAACCTCTCCAAGGGGTTATAATACTGCCAGCTCTCCTAGGGGTTATAATACTGCCACCTCTCCAAGGGGTTATAATACTGACACCTCTCCTAGGGGTTATAATACTGACCCCTCTCCTAGGGGTTATAATACTGACACCTCTCCTAGGGGTTACAACACTGACACCTCTCCTAGAGGTTACAATACTGACACCTCTCCTAGGGGTTGTAATACTGACAACTCTCCTAGGGGTTATAATACTGACACCTCTCCTAAGGGTTATAATCCTGCCACCTCTCCTAGGGGTTACAATACTGCCACCTCTCCTAGGGGTTATAATACTGACACCTCTCCTAGGGGTTATAATGCTGACACCTCTCCTAGGGGTTATAATACTGACACCTCTCCTAGGGGTTATAATCCTGCCACCTCTCCTATTGTTTACAATACTGCCACCTCTCCTAGGGGTTATAATACTGACACCTCTCCTAGGGGTTATAATGCTGACACCTCTCCTAGGGGTTATAATACTGACACCTCTCCTAGGGGTTATAATACTGCCACCTCTCCTAGGGTTTACAACATTGACACCTCTCCTAGGGGTTATAATACTTCCACCTCTCCTAGGGGTTACAACACTGACACCTCTCCTAGGGGTTATAATACTGACACCTCTCCTAGGGGTTATAATACTGCCAGCTCTCCTAGGGGTTATAATACTGCCATCTCTCCTAGGGGTTATAATACTGCCATCTCTCCTTGGGGTTATAATACTGCCATCTCTCCTAGGGGTTATAATACTGACACCTCTCCTAGGTGTTATAATACTGCCAGCTCTCCTAGGGGTTATAATACTGACACCTCTCCTAGGGGTTATAATACTGACACCTCTCCTAGGGGTTATAATGCTGAACCCTCTCCTAGAGGTTATAATACTGACACCTCTCCTAGGGGTTATAATACTGACACCTCTCCTAGGGGTTACAACACTGTCTTCTCTCCTAGGGGTTACAATACTGCCACCTCTCCTAGGGGTTATAATACTGACACCTCCCCTAGGGGTTATAATGCTGACATCTCTCCTAGGGGTTATAATACTGACACCTCTCCTAGGGGTTACAACACTGACACCTCTGCTAGGGGTTATAATACTGACACCTCTCCTATGGGTTATAATACTGCCAGGTCTCCTAGGGGTTATAATACTGCCACCTCTCCTATGGGTTATAATACTGCCACCTCTCCTAGGGGGTATAATACTGCCACCTCTCCTAGGGGTTATAATACTGACACCTCTCCTAGGGGTTACAACACTGACACCTCTTCTAGGGGTTATAATACTGAAACCTCTCCTAGGGGTTATAATACTGACACCTCTCCTAGGGGTTACAACAGTGCCACCTCTCCTAGGAGTTATAATACTGACACCTCTCCTAGGGGTTACAATACTGACACCTCTCCTAGGGGTTAAAACACTGACACCTCTCCTAGGGGTTATAATACTGACACCTCTCCTAGGGGTGACAACACTGACACCTCTCCTAGGGGTTATAATACTGACACCTCTCCTAGGGGTTATAATACTGCCATTTCTCCTAGGGGTTATAATACTGACGACTCTCATAGGGGTTTTAATACTGCCACCTCTCCTAGGGGTTATAATACTGACACCTCTCCTAGGGGTTATAATAATAACCTTTCTCCTAGGGGTTATAATACTGACACCTCTCCTAGGGGTTATAATACTGACACCTCTCCTAGGAGTTATAATGCTGCCAGCTCTCCTAGGGGTTATAATACTGTCACCTCTCCTAGGGGTTATAATACTGACACCTCTCCTAGGGGTTATAATACTCCCATCTCTCCTAGGGGTTATAATACTGCCATCTCTCCTAGGGGTTATAATTTTGCCACCTCTCCTAGAGGTTATAATACTGACACCTCTCCTAGGGGTTATAATGCTGACACCTCTCCTAGGGGTTATAATACTGCCACCTCTCCTAGGGGTTATAATACTGACACCTCTCCTAGGGGTTATAATGCTGACATCTCTCCTAGGGGTTATAATACTGACACCTCTCCTAGGGGTTACAACACTGACACCTCTGCTAGGGGTTATAATACTGACACCTCTCCTATGGGTTATAATACTGCCAGGTCTCCTAGGGGTTATAATACTGCCATTTCTCCTAGGGGTTATAATACTGACACCTCTCCTAGGGGTTTTAATACTGCCACCTCTCCTAGGGGTTATAATACTGACACCTCTCCTAGGGGTTATAATAATAACCTTTCTCCTAGGGGTTATAATACTGACACCTCTCCTAGGGGTTATAATACTGACACCTCTCCTAGGAGTTATAATACTGCCAGCTCTCCTAGGGGTTATAATACTGTCACCTCTCCTAGGAGTTATAATACTGACACCTCTCCTAGGGGTTATAATACTCCCATCTCTCCTAGGGGTTATAATACTGCCATCTCTCCTAGGGGTTATAATTTTGCCACCTCTCCTAGAGGTTATAATACTGACACCTCTCCTAGGGGTTATAATGCTGACACCTCTCCTAGGGGTTATAATACTGCCACCTCTCCTAGGGGTTACAACACTGACACCTCTGCTAGGGGTTATAATACTGACACCTCTCCTATGGGTTATAATACTGCCAGGTCTCCTAGGGGTTATAATACTGCCACCTCTCCTATGGGTTATAATACTGCCACCTCTCCTATGGTTTATAATACTGACACCACTCCTAGGGGTTATAATACTGCCAGCTCTCCTAGGGGTTACAATACTGACACCTCTCCTAGGGGTTATAATGCTGACATCTCTCCTAGGGGTTATAATACTGACACCTCTCCTAGGGGTGACAACACTGACACCTCTCCTAGGGGTTATAATACTGACACCTCTCCTAGGGGTTATAATACTGCCATTTCTCCTAGGGGTTATAATACTGACGACTCTCATAGGGGTTTTAATACTGCCACCTCTCCTAGGGGTTATAATAGTGACACCTCTCCTAGGGGTTATAATAATAACCTTTCTCCTAGGGGTTATAATACTGACACCTCTCCTAGGGGTTATAATACTGACACCTCTCCTAGGAGTTATAATACTGCCAGCTTTCCTAGGGGTTATAATACTGACACCTCTCCTATGGGTTATAATACTGCCAGGTCTCCTAGGGGTTATAATACTGCCACCTCTCCTATGGGTTATAATACTGCCACCTCTCCTAGGGGGTATAATACTGCCACCTCTCCTAGGGGTTATAATACTGACACCTCTCCTAGGGGTTACAACACTGACACCTCTTCTAGGGGTTATAATACTGACAGCTCTCCTAGGGGTTATAATACTGACACCTCTCCTAGGGGTTACAACAGTGCCACCTCTCCTAGGAGTTATAATACTGACACCTCTCCTAGGGGTTACAACACTGACACCTCTCCTAGGGGTTACAATACTGACACCTCTCCTAGGGGTTAAAACACTGACACCTCTCCTAGGGGTTATAATACTGACACCTCTCCTAGGGGTGACAACACTGACACCTCTCCTAGGGGTTATAATCCTGCCACCTCTCCTAGGGGTTACAATACTGCCACCTCTCCTAGGGGTTATAATACTGACACCTCTCCTAGGGGTTATAATGCTGACACCTCTCCTAGGGGTTATAATACTGACACCTCTCCTAGGGGTTATAATCCTGCCACCTCTCCTATTGTTTACAATACTGCCACCTCTCCTAGGGGTTATAATACTGACACCTCTCCTAGGGGTTATAATGCTGACACCTCTCCTAGGGGTTATAATACTGACACCTCTCCTAGGGGTTATAATACTGCCACCTCTCCTAGGGTTTACAACATTGACACCTCTCCTAGGGGTTATAATACTTCCACCTCTCCTAGGGGTTACAACACTGACACCTCTCCTAGGGGTTATAATACTGACACCTCTCCTAGGGGTTATAATACTGCCAGCTCTCCTAGGGGTTATAATACTGCCATCTCTCCTAGGGGTTATAATACTGCCATCTCTCCTTGGGGTTATAATACTGCCATCTCTCCTAGGGGTTATAATACTGACACCTCTCCTAGGTGTTATAATACTGCCAGCTCTCCTAGGGGTTATAATACTGACACCTCTCCTAGGGGTTATAATACTGACACCTCTCCTAGGGGTTATAATGCTGAACCCTCTCCTAGAGGTTATAATACTGACACCTCTCCTAGGGGTTATAATACTGACACCTCTCCTAGGGGTTACAACACTGTCTTCTCTCCTAGGGGTTACAATACTGCCACCTCTCCTAGGGGTTATAATACTGACACCTCCCCTAGGGGTTATAATGCTGACATCTCTCCTAGGGGTTATAATACTGACACCTCTCCTAGGGGTTACAACACTGACACCTCTGCTAGGGGTTATAATACTGACACCTCTCCTATGGGTTATAATACTGCCAGGTCTCCTAGGGGTTATAATACTGCCACCTCTCCTATGGGTTATAATACTGCCACCTCTCCTAGGGGTATAATACTGCCACCTCTCCTAGGGGTTATAATACTGACACCTCTCCTAGGGGTTACAACACTGACACCTCTTCTAGGGGTTATAATACTGACACCTCTCCTAGGGGTTAAAATACTGACACCTCTCCTAGGGGTTACAACAGTGCCACCTCTCCTAGGAGTTATAATACTGACACCTCTCCTAGGGGTTACAACACTGACACCTCTCCTAGGGGTTACAATACTGACACCTCTCCTAGGGGTTAAAACACTGACACCTCTCCTAGGGGTTATAATACTGACACCTCTCCTAGGGGTGACAACACTGACACCTCTCCTAGGGGTTATAATACTGACACCTCTCCTAGGGGTTATAATACTGCCATTTCTCCTAGGGGTTATAATACTGACGACTCTCATAGGGGTTTTAATACTGCCACCTCTCCTAGGGGTTATAATACTGACACCTCTCCTAGGGGTTATAATAATAACCTTTCTCCTAGGGGTTATAATACTGACACCTCTCCTAGGGGTTATAATACTGACACCTCTCCTAGGAGTTATAATGCTGCCAGCTCTCCTAGGGGTTATAATACTGTCACCTCTCCTAGGGGTTATAATACTGACACCTCTCCTAGGGGTTATAATACTCCCATCTCTCCTAGGGGTTATAATACTGCCATCTCTCCTAGGGGTTATAATTTTGCCACCTCTCCTAGAGGTTATAATACTGACACCTCTCCTAGGGGTTATAATGCTGACACCTCTCCTAGGGGTTATAATACTGCCACCTCTCCTAGGGGTTATAATACTGACACCTCTCCTAGGGGTTATAATGCTGACATCTCTCCTAGGGGTTATAATACTGACACCTCTCCTAGGGGTTACAACACTGACACCTCTGCTAGGGGTTATAATACTGACACCTCTCCTATGGGTTATAATACTGCCATTTCTCCTAGGGGTTATAATACTGACACCTCTCCTAGGGGTTTTAATACTGCCACCTCTCCTAGGGGTTATAATACTGACACCTCTCCTAGGGGTTATAATAATAACCTTTCTCCTAGGGGTTATAATACCGACACCTCTCCTAGGGGTTATAATACTGACACCTCTCCTAGGAGTTATAATACTGCCAGCTCTCCTAGGGGTTATAATACTGTCACCTCTCCTAGGAGTTATAATACTGACACCTCTCCTAGGGGTTATAATACTCCCATCTCTCCTAGGGGTTATAATACTGCCATCTCTCCTAGGGGTTATAATTTTGCCACCTCTCCTAGAGGTTATAATACTGACACCTCTCCTAGGGGTTATAATGCTGACACCTCTCCTAGGGGTTATAATACTGCCACCTCTCCTAGGGGTTACAACACTGACACCTCTGCTAGGGGTTATAATACTGACACCTCTCCTATGGGTTATAATACTGCCAGGTCTCCTAGGGGTTATAATACTGCCACCTCTCCTATGGGTTATAATACTGCCACCTCTCCTATGGTTTATAATACTGACACCACTCCTAGGGGTTATAATACTGCCAGCTCTCCTAGGGGTTACAATACTGACACCTCTCCTAGGGGTTATAATGCTGACATCTCTCCTAGGGGTTATAATACTGACACCTCTCCTAGGGGTGACAACACTGACACCTCTCCTAGCGGTTATAATACTGACACCTCTCCTAGGGGTTATAATACTGCCATTTCTCCTAGGGGTTATAATACTGACGACTCTCATAGGGGTTTTAATACTGCCACCTCTCCTAGGGGTTATAATAGTGACACCTCTCCTAGGGGTTATAATAATAACCTTTCTCCTAGGGGTTATAATACTGACACCTCTCCTAGGGGTTATAATACTGACACCTCTCCTAGGAGTTATAATACTGCCAGCTTTCCTAGGGGTTATAATACTGACACCTCTCCTATGGGTTATAATACTGCCAGGTCTCCTAGGGGTTATAATACTGCCACCTCTCCTATGGGTTATAATACTGCCACCTCTCCTAGGGGGTATAATACTGCCACCTCTCCTAGGGGTTATAATACTGACACCTCTCCTAGGGGTTACAACACTGACACCTCTTCTAGGGGTTATAATACTGACACCTCTCCTAGGGGTTATAATACTGACACCTCTCCTAGGGGTTACAACAGTGCCACCTCTCCTAGGAGTTATAATACTGACACCTCTCCTAGGGGTTACAACACTGACACCTCTCCTAGGGGTTACAATACTGACACCTCTCCTAGGGGTTAAAACACTGACACCTCTCCTAGGGGTTATAATACTGACACCTCTCCTATGGGTTATAATACTGCCAGGTCTCCTAGGGGTTATAATACTGCCACCTCTCCTATGGGTTATAATACTGCCACCTCTCCTATGGTTTATAATACTGACACCACTCCTAGGGGTTATAATACTGCCAGCTCTCCTAGGGGTTACAATACTGACACCTCTCCTAGGGGTTATAATGCTGACATCTCTCCTAGGGGTTATAATACTGACACCTCTCCTAGGGGTGACAACACTGACACCTCTCCTAGGGGTTATAATACTGACACCTCTCCTAGGG
Source organism: Salmo salar (assembly GCF_905237065.1). Taxonomy (NCBI): domain Eukaryota; kingdom Metazoa; phylum Chordata; class Actinopteri; order Salmoniformes; family Salmonidae; genus Salmo; species Salmo salar. The sequence continues at coordinate 12,943,248 of NC_059443.1, forward strand.
GTTATAATACTGCCATTTCTCCTAGGGGTTATAATACTGACGACTCTCATAGGGGTTTTAATACTGCCACCTCTCCTAGGGGTTATAATAGTGACACCTCTCCTAGGGGTTATAATAATAACCTTTCTCCTAGGGGTTATAATACTGACACCTCTCCTAGGGGTTATAATACTGACACCTCTCCTAGGAGTTATAATACTGCCAGCTTTCCTAGGGGTTATAATACTGACACCTCTCCTATGGGTTATAATACTGCCAGGTCTCCTAGGGGTTATAATACTGCCACCTCTCCTATGGGTTATAATACTGCCACCTCTCCTAGGGGGTATAATACTGCCACCTCTCCTAGGGGTTATAATACTGACACCTCTCCTAGGGGTTACAACACTGACACCTCTTCTAGGGGTTATAATACTGACAGCTCTCCCTAGGGGTTATAATACTGACACCTCTCCTAGGGGTTACAACAGTGCCACCTCTCCTAGGAGTTATAATACTGACACCTCTCCTAGGGGTTACAACACTGACACCTCTCCTAGGGGTTACAATACTGACACCTCTCCTAGGGGTTAAAACACTGACACCTCTCCTAGGGGTTATAATACTGACACCTCTCCTAGGGGTGACAACACTGACACCTCTCCTAGGGGTTATAATCCTGCCACCTCTCCTAGGGGTTACAATACTGCCACCTCTCCTAGGGGTTATAATACTGACACCTCTCCTAGGGGTTATAATGCTGACACCTCTCCTAGGGGTTATAATACTGACACCTCTCCTAGGGGTTATAATCCTGCCACCTCTCCTATTGTTTACAATACTGCCACCTCTCCTAGGGGTTATAATACTGACACCTCTCCTAGGGGTTATAATGCTGACACCTCTCCTAGGGGTTATAATACTGACACCTCTCCTAGGGGTTATAATACTGCCACCTCTCCTAGGGTTTACAACATTGACACCTCTCCTAGGGGTTATAATACTTCCACCTCTCCTAGGGGTTACAACACTGACACCTCTCCTAGGGGTTATAATACTGACACCTCTCCTAGGGGTTATAATACTGCCAGCTCTCCTAGGGGTTATAATACTGCCATCTCTCCTAGGGGTTATAATACTGCCATCTCTCCTTGGGGTTATAATACTGCCATCTCTCCTAGGGGTTATAATACTGACACCTCTCCTAGGTGTTATAATACTGCCAGCTCTCCTAGGGGTTATAATACTGACACCTCTCCTAGGGGTTATAATACTGACACCTCTCCTAGGGGTTATAATGCTGAACCCTCTCCTAGAGGTTATAATACTGACACCTCTCCTAGGGGTTATAATACTGACACCTCTCCTAGGGGTTACAACACTGTCTTCTCTCCTAGGGGTTACAATACTGCCACCTCTCCTAGGGGTTATAATACTGACACCTCCCCTAGGGGTTATAATGCTGACATCTCTCCTAGGGGTTATAATACTGACACCTCTCCTAGGGGTTACAACACTGACACCTCTGCTAGGGGTTATAATACTGACACCTCTCCTATGGGTTATAATACTGCCAGGTCTCCTAGGGGTTATAATACTGCCACCTCTCCTATGGGTTATAATACTGCCACCTCTCCTAGGGGGTATAATACTGCCACCTCTCCTAGGGGTTATAATACTGACACCTCTCCTAGGGGTTACAACACTGACACCTCTTCTAGGGGTTATAATACTGACACCTCTCCTAGGGGTTAAAATACTGACACCTCTCCTAGGGGTTACAACAGTGCCACCTCTCCTAGGAGTTATAATACTGACACCTCTCCTAGGGGTTACAACACTGACACCTCTCCTAGGGGTTACAATACTGACACCTCTCCTAGGGGTTAAAACACTGACACCTCTCCTAGGGGTTATAATACTGACACCTCTCCTAGGGGTGACAACACTGACACCTCTCCTAGGGGTTATAATACTGACACCTCTCCTAGGGGTTATAATACTGCCATTTCTCCTAGGGGTTATAATACTGACGACTCTCATAGGGGTTTTAATACTGCCACCTCTCCTAGGGGTTATAATACTGACACCTCTCCTAGGGGTTATAATAATAACCTTTCTCCTAGGGGTTATAATACTGACACCTCTCCTAGGGGTTATAATACTGACACCTCTCCTAGGAGTTATAATGCTGCCAGCTCTCCTAGGGGTTATAATACTGTCACCTCTCCTAGGGGTTATAATACTGACACCTCTCCTAGGGGTTATAATACTCCCATCTCTCCTAGGGGTTATAATACTGCCATCTCTCCTAGGGGTTATAATTTTGCCACCTCTCCTAGAGGTTATAATACTGACACCTCTCCTAGGGGTTATAATGCTGACACCTCTCCTAGGGGTTATAATACTGCCACCTCTCCTAGGGGTTATAATACTGACACCTCTCCTAGGGGTTATAATGCTGACATCTCTCCTAGGGGTTATAATACTGACACCTCTCCTAGGGGTTACAACACTGACACCTCTGCTAGGGGTTATAATACTGACACCTCTCCTATGGGTTATAATACTGCCATTTCTCCTAGGGGTTATAATACTGACACCTCTCCTAGGGGTTTTAATACTGCCACCTCTCCTAGGGGTTATAATACTGACACCTCTCCTAGGGGTTATAATAATAACCTTTCTCCTAGGGGTTATAATACTGACACCTCTCCTAGGGGTTATAATACTGACACCTCTCCTAGGAGTTATAATACTGCCAGCTCTCCTAGGGGTTATAATACTGTCACCTCTCCTAGGAGTTATAATACTGACACCTCTCCTAGGGGTTATAATACTCCCATCTCTCCTAGGGGTTATAATACTGCCATCTCTCCTAGGGGTTATAATTTTGCCACCTCTCCTAGAGGTTATAATACTGACACCTCTCCTAGGGGTTATAATGCTGACACCTCTCCTAGGGGTTATAATACTGCCACCTCTCCTAGGGGTTACAACACTGACACCTCTGCTAGGGGTTATAATACTGACACCTCTCCTATGGGTTATAATACTGCCAGGTCTCCTAGGGGTTATAATACTGCCACCTCTCCTATGGGTTATAATACTGCCACCTCTCCTATGGTTTATAATACTGACACCACTCCTAGGGGTTATAATACTGCCAGCTCTCCTAGGGGTTACAATACTGACACCTCTCCTAGGGGTTATAATGCTGACATCTCTCCTAGGGGTTATAATACTGACACCTCTCCTAGGGGTGACAACACTGACACCTCTCCTAGCGGTTATAATACTGACACCTCTCCTAGGGGTTATAATACTGCCATTTCTCCTAGGGGTTATAATACTGACGACTCTCATAGGGGTTTTAATACTGCCACCTCTCCTAGGGGTTATAATAGTGACACCTCTCCTAGGGGTTATAATAATAACCTTTCTCCTAGGGGTTATAATACTGACACCTCTCCTAGGGGTTATAATACTGACACCTCTCCTAGGAGTTATAATACTGCCAGCTTTCCTAGGGGTTATAATACTGACACCTCTCCTATGGGTTATAATACTGCCAGGTCTCCTAGGGGTTATAATACTGCCACCTCTCCTATGGGTTATAATACTGCCACCTCTCCTAGGGGGTATAATACTGCCACCTCTCCTAGGGGTTATAATACTGACACCTCTCCTAGGGGTTACAACACTGACACCTCTTCTAGGGGTTATAATACTGACACCTCTCCTAGGGGTTATAATACTGACACCTCTCCTAGGGGTTACAACAGTGCCACCTCTCCTAGGAGTTATAATACTGACACCTCTCCTAGGGGTTACAACACTGACACCTCTCCTAGGGGTTACAATACTGACACCTCTCCTAGGGGTTAAAACACTGACACCTCTCCTAGGGGTTATAATACTGACACCTCTCCTAGGGGTGACAACACTGACACCTCTCCTAGGGGTTATAATACTGACACCTCTCCTAGGGGTTATAATACTGCCATTTCTCCTAGGGGTTATAATACTGACGACTCTCATAGGGGTTTTAATACTGCCACCTCTCCTAGGGGTTATAATACTGACACCTCTCCTAGGGGTTATAATAATAACCTTTCTCCTAGGGGTTATAATACTGACACCTCTCCTAGGGGTTATAATACTGACACCTCTCCTAGGAGTTATAATGCTGCCAGCTCTCCTAGGGGTTATAATACTGTCACCTCTCCTAGGGGTTATAATACTGACACCTCTCCTAGGGGTTATAATACTCCCATCTCTCCTAGGGGTTATAATACTGCCATCTCTCCTAGGGGTTATAATTTTGCCACCTCTCCTAGAGGTTATAATACTGACACCTCTCCTAGGGGTTATAATGCTGACACCTCTCCTAGGGGTTATAATACTGCCACCTCTCCTAGGGGTTATAATACTGACACCTCTCCTAGGGGTTATAATGCTGACATCTCTCCTAGGGGTTATAATACTGACACCTCTCCTAGGGGTTACAACACTGACACCTCTGCTAGGGGTTATAATACTGACACCTCTCCTATGGGTTATAATACTGCCAGGTCTCCTAGGGGTTATAATACTGCCATTTCTCCTAGGGGTTATAATACTGACACCTCTCCTAGGGGTTTTAATACTGCCACCTCTCCTAGGGGTTATAATACTGACACCTCTCCTAGGGGTTATAATAATAACCTTTCTCCTAGGGGTTATAATACTGACACCTCTCCTAGGGGTTATAATACTGACACCTCTCCTAGGAGTTATAATACTGCCAGCTCTCCTAGGGGTTATAATACTGTCACCTCTCCTAGGAGTTATAATACTGACACCTCTCCTAGGGGTTATAATACTCCCATCTCTCCTAGGGGTTATAATACTGCCATCTCTCCTAGGGGTTATAATTTTGCCACCTCTCCTAGAGGTTATAATACTGACACCTCTCCTAGGGGTTATAATGCTGACACCTCTCCTAGGGGTTATAATACTGCCACCTCTCCTAGGGGTTACAACACTGACACCTCTGCTAGGGGTTATAATACTGACACCTCTCCTATGGGTTATAATACTGCCAGGTCTCCTAGGGGTTATAATACTGCCACCTCTCCTATGGGTTATAATACTGCCACCTCTCCTATGGTTTATAATACTGACACCACTCCTAGGGGTTATAATACTGCCAGCTCTCCTAGGGGTTACAATACTGACACCTCTCCTAGGGGTTATAATGCTGACATCTCTCCTAGGGGTTATAATACTGACACCTCTCCTAGGGGTGACAACACTGACACCTCTCCTAGGGGTTATAATACTGACACCTCTCCTAGGGGTTATAATACTGCCATTTCTCCTAGGGGTTATAATACTGACGACTCTCATAGGGGTTTTAATACTGCCACCTCTCCTAGGGGTTATAATAGTGACACCTCTCCTAGGGGTTATAATAATAACCTTTCTCCTAGGGGTTATAATACTGACACCTCTCCTAGGGGTTATAATACTGACACCTCTCCTAGGAGTTATAATACTGCCAGCTTTCCTAGGGGTTATAATACTGTCACCTCTCCTAGGGGTTATAATACTGACACCTCTCCTAGGGGTTATAATACTCCCATCTCTCCTAGGGGTTATAATACTGCCATCTCTCCTAGGGGTTATAATTTTGCCACCTCTCCTAGAGGTTATAATACTGACACCTCTCCTAGCGGTTATAATGCTGACACCTCTCCTAGGGGTTATAATACTGCCACCTCTCCTAGGGGTTATAATACTGACACCTCTCCTAGGGGTTATAATGCTGACATCTCTCCTAGGGGTTATAATACTGACACCTCTCCTAGGGGTTACAACACTGACACCTCTGCTAGGGGTTATAATACTGACACCTCTCCTATGGGTTATAATACTGCCACCTCTCCTAGGGGTTATAATACTGACACCTCTCCTAGGGGTTATAATACTGCCAGCTCTCCTAGGGGTTATAATACTGACACCTCTCCTAGGGGTTATAATACTGACACCTCTCCTAGGGGTTATAATGCTGACACCTCTCCTAGGGGTTATAATACTGACACCTCTCCTTGGGGTTATAATACTGACACCTCTCCTAGGGGTTACAACACTGACATCTCTCCTAGGGGTTACAATACTGACACCTCTCCTAAGGGTTATAATACTGACACCTCTCCTAGGGGTTATAATACTGCCAGCTCTCCTAGGGGTTATAATACTGACACCTCTCCTAGGGGTTGTAATACTGCCATCTCTCCTAGGGGTTATAATACTGCCATCTCTCCTAGGGGTTATAATACTGCCACCTCTCCTAGGGGTTACAACACTGACAACTCTACTAGGGGTTATAATACTGACACCTCTCCCAGGGGTTACAACACTGACACCTCTCCTAGGGGTTACAACACTGACACCTCTCCTAGGGGTTACAATACTGCCTACTCTCCTAGGGGTTATAATACTGACACCTCTCCTAGGGGTTATAATGCTGACACCTCTCCTAGGGGTTATAATACTGACACCTCTCCTAGTGCTTACAACACTGACACCTCTCCTCGGGGTTACAATACTGACACCTCTCCTCTGGGTTACAATACTGCCAGCTCTCCTAGGGGTTACAATACTGACACGTCTCCTAGGGGTTAAAATACTGACACCTCTCCTAGGGGTTAAAACACTGACACCTCTCCTAGGGGTTATAATACTGACACCTCTCCTAGGGGTTACAATACTGACACCTCTCCTCTGGGTTACAATACTGCCAGCTCTCCTAGGGGTTATAATACTGACACCTCTCCTAGGGGTTATAATACTGACACCTCTCCTAGGGGTTATAATTTTGACACCTCTCCTAGGGGTTATAATACTGACACCTCTCCTAGGGGTTACAACACTGACACCTCTCCTCGGGTTATAATACTGACACCTCTCATAGGGGTTATAATACTGACACCGCTCCTAGGGGTTACAATACTGACACGTCTCCTAGGGGTTATAATACTGACACCTCTCCTAGGGGTTACAACACTGACACCTCTCCTAGGGGTTATAATACTGAGACCTCTCCTAGGGGTTATAATACTGCCCCCTCTCCTAGGGGTTACGATACTGCCAACTCTCCTAGGGGTTATAATACTGACACCTCTCCTAGGGGTTATAATACTGACACCTCTCCTAGGGGTTACAACACTGACACCTCTCCTAGGGGTTATAATACTGACACCTCTCCTAGGGGTTACAACACTGACACCTCCTAGGGGTTATAATACTGACACCTCTCCTAGTGGTTATAATGCTGACACCTCTCCTATGGGTTACAACACTGACACCTCTTTTAGGGGTTATAATACTGACACCTCTCCTAGGGGTTATAATACTGACACCTCTCCTAGGGGTGACATAACTGACACCTCTCCTAGGGGTTATAATACTGACACCTCTCCTAGGGGTTATAATGCTGACACCTCTCCTAGGGGTTATAATACTGACAATTCTCCTAGGGGTTACAACACTGACACCTCTCCTAGGGGTTACAATACTGCCAACTCTCCTAGGGGTTATAATACTGACACCTCTCCTAGGGGTTATAATACTGACTCCTCTCCTAGGGGTTACAACACTGACACCTCTCCTAGGGGTTATAACACTGACACCTCTCCTAGGGGTTATAATACTGACACCTCTCCTGTGGTTATAATGCTGACACCTCTCCTATGGGTTTCAACACTGACACCTCTCCTAGGGGTTATAATACTGACACCTCTCCTAGGGGTTATAATACTGACACCTCTCCCAGGGGTGACAACACTGACACCTCTCCTAGGGGTTATAATACTGACACCTCTCCTAGGGGTTATAATACTGACACCTCTCCTAGGGGTTACAACACTGACACCTCTCCTAGGGGTTACAATACTGCCACCTCTCCTAAGGGTTATAATACTGACACCACTCCTAGGGGTTATAATACTGCCAGCTCTCCTAGGGGTTACAATACTGACACCTCTCCTAGGGGTTATAATACTGACACCTCTTCTAAGGGTTATAATACTGACACCTCTCCTAGGGGTTACAACACTGACACCTCTCCTAGGGGTTACAATACTGACACCTCTCCTAGGGGTTATAATACTGACACCTCTCCTAGGGGTTACAATACTGCCACCTCTCCTAGGGGTTATAATACTGACACCTCTCCTAGGGGTTATAATACTGCCAGCTCTCCTAGGGGTTATAATACTGACACCTCTCCTAGGGGTTATAATACTGACACCTCTCCTAGGGGTTATAATGCTGACACCTCTCCTAGGGGTTATAATACTGACACCTCTCCTTGGGGTTATAATACTGACACCTCTCCTAGGGGTTACAACACTGACATCTCTCCTAGGGGTTACAATACTGACACCTCTCCTAAGGGTTATAATACTGACACCTCTCCTAGGGGTTATAATACTGCCAGCTCTCCTAGGGGTTATAATACTGACACCTCTCCTAGGGGTTGTAATACTGCCATCTCTCCTAGGGGTTATAATACTGCCATCTCTCCTAGGGGTTATAATACTGCCACCTCTCCTAGGGGTTACAACACTGACAACTCTACTAGGGGTTATAATACTGACACCTCTCCCAGGGGTTACAACACTGACACCTCTCCTAGGGGTTACAACACTGACACCTCTCCTAGGGGTTACAATACTGCCTACTCTCCTAGGGGTTATAATACTGACACCTCTCCTAGGGGTTATAATGCTGACACCTCTCCTAGGGGTTATAATACTGACACCTCTCCTAGTGCTTACAACACTGACACCTCTCCTCGGGGTTACAATACTGACACCTCTCCTCTGGGTTACAATACTGCCAGCTCTCCTAGGGGTTACAATACTGACACGTCTCCTAGGGGTTAAAATACTGACACCTCTCCTAGGGGTTACAACACTGACACCTCTCCTAGTGGTTATAATACTGACACCTCTCCTAGGGGTTACAATACTGACACCTCTCCTCTGGGTTACAATACTGCCAGCTCTCCTAGGGGTTATAATACTGACACCTCTCCTAGGGGTTATAATACTGACACCTCTCCTAGGGGTTATAATTTTGACACCTCTCCTAGGGGTTATAATACTGACACCTCTCCTAGGGGTTACAACACTGACACCTCTCCTCGGGTTATAATACTGACACCTCTCATAGGGGTTATAATACTGACACCGCTCCTAGGGGTTACAATACTGACACGTCTCCTAGGGGTTATAATACTGACACCTCTCCTAGGGGTTACAACACTGACACCTCTCCTAGGGGTTATAATACTGAGACCTCTCCTAGGGGTTATAATACTGCCCCCTCTCCTAGGGGTTACGATACTGCCAACTCTTCTAGGGGTTATAATACTGACACCTCTCCTAGGGGTTATAATACTGACACCTCTCCTAGGGGTTACAATACTGACACCTCTCCTAGGGGTTATAATACTGACACCTCTCCTAGGGGTTACAACACTGACACCTCCTAGGGGTTATAATACTGACACCTCTCCTAGTGGTTATAATGCTGACACCTCTCCTATGGGTTACAACACTGACACCTCTTTTAGGGGTTATAATACTGACACCTCTCCTAGGGGTTATAATACTGACACCTCTCCTAGGGGTGACAACACTGACACCTCTCCTAGGGGTTATAATACTGACACCTCTCCTAGGGGTTATAATGCTGACACCTCTCCTAGGGGTTATAATACTGACAATTCTCCTAGGGGTTACAACACTGACACCTCTCCTAGGGGTTATAATACTGTCACCTCTCCTAGGGGTTATAATACTGACACCTCTCCTAGGGGTTATAATACTCCCATCTCTCCTAGGGGTTATAATACTGCCATCTCTCCTAGGGGTTATAATACTGCCACCTCTCCTAGGGGTTACAACACTGACAACTCTACTAGGGGTTATAATACTGACACCTCTCCCAGGGGTTACAACACTGACACCTCTCCTAGGGGTTACAACACTGACACCTCTCCTAGGGGTTACAATACTGCCTACTCTCCTAGGGGTTATAATACTGACACCTCTCCTAGGGGTTATAATGCTGACACCTCTCCTAGGGGTTATAATACTGACACCTCTCCTAGTGCTTACAACACTGACACCTCTCCTCGGGGTTACAATACTGACACCTCTCCTCTGGGTTACAATACTGCCAGCTCTCCTAGGGGTTACAATACTGACACGTCTCCTAGGGGTTAAAATACTGACACCTCTCCTAGGGGTTACAACACTGACACCTCTCCTAGTGGTTATAATACTGACACCTCTCCTAGGGGTTACAATACTGACACCTCTCCTCTGGGTTACAATACTGCCAGCTCTCCTAGGGGTTATAATACTGACACCTCTCCAAGGGGTTATAATACTGACACCTCTCCTAGGGGTTATAATTTTGACACCTCTCCTAGGGGTTATAATACTGACACCTCTACTAGGGGTTACAACACTGACACCTCTCCTCGGGTTATAATACTGACACCTCTCATAGGGGTTATAATACTGACACCGCTCCTAGGGGTTACAATACTGACACGTCTCCTAGGGGTTATAATACTGACACCTCTCCTAGGGGTTACAACACTGACACCTCTCCTAGGGGTTATAATACTGAGACCTCTCCTAGGGGTTATAATACTGCCCCCTCTCCTAGGGGTTACGATACTGCCAACTCTTCTAGGGGTTATAATACTGACACCTCTCCTAGGGGTTATAATACTGACACCTCTCCTAGGGGTTACAATACTGACACCTCTCCTAGGGGTTATAATACTGACACCTCTCCTAGGGGTTACAACACTGACACCTCCTAGGGGTTATAATACTGACAACTCTCCTAGTGGTTATAATGCTGACACCTCTCCTATGGGTTACAACACTGACACCTCTTTTAGGGGTTATAATACTGACACCTCTCCTAGGGGTTATAATACTGACACCTCTCCTAGGGGTGACAACACTGACACCTCTCCTAGGGGTTATAATACTGACACCTCTCCTAGGGGTTATAATGCTGACACCTCTCCTAGGGGTTATAATACTGACAATTCTCCTAGGGGTTACAACACTGACACCTCTCCTAGGGGTTATAATACTGTCACCTCTCCTAGGGGTTATAATACTGACACCTCTCCTAGGGGTTATAATACTCCCATCTCTCCTAGGGGTTATAATACTGCCATCTCTCCTAGGGGTTATAATTTTGCCACCTCTCCTAGAGGTTATAATACTGACACCTCTCCTAGGGGTTATAATGCTGACACCTCTCCTAGGGGTTATAATACTGACACCTCTCCTAGGGGTTATAATACTGACACCTCTCCTAGGGGTTATAATACTGACATTTCTCCTAGGGGTTATAATACTGACACCTCTCCTAGGGGTTTTAATACTGCCACCTCTCCTAGGGGTTATAATACTGACACCTCTCCTAGGGGTTATAATAATAACCTTTCTCCTAGGGGTTATAATACTGACACCTCTCCTAGGGGTTATAATACTGACACCTCTCCTAGGAGTTATAATACTGCCAGCTCTCCTAGGGGTTATAATACTGTCACCTCTCCTAGGGGTTATAATACTGACACCTCTCCTAGGGGTTATAATACTCCCATCTCTCCTAGGGGTTATAATACTGCCATCTCTCCTAGGGGTTATAATTTTGCCATCTCTCCTAGAGGTTATAATACTGACACCTCTCCTAGGGGTTATAATGCTGACACCTCTCCTAGGGGTTATAATACTGACACCTCTCCTAGGGGTTACAACACTGACACCTCTCCTAGGGGTTACAATACTGCCACCTCTCCTAAGGGTTATAATACTGACACCACTCCTAGGGGTTATAATACTGCCAGCTCTCCTAGGGGTTACAATACTGACACCTCTCCTAGGGGTTATAATACTGACACCTCTTCTAAGGGTTATAATACTGACACCTTCCTAGGGGTTACAACACTGACACCTCTCCTAGGGGTTACAATACTGACACCTCTCCTAGGGGTTATAATACTGACACCTCTCCTAGGGGTTACAATACTGCCACCTCTCCTAGGGGTTATAATACTGACACCTCTCCTAGGGGTTATAATACTGCCAGCTCTCCTAGGGGTTATAATACTGACACCTCTCCTAGGGGTTATAATACTGACACCTCTCCTAGGGGTTATAATGCTGACACCTCTCCTAGGGGTTATAATACTGACACCTCTCCTTGGGGTTATAATACTGACACCTCTCCTAGGGGTTACAACACTGACATCTCTCCTAGGGGTTACAATACTGACACCTCTCCTAAGGGTTATAATACTGACACCTCTCCTAGGGGTTATAATACTGCCAGCTCTCCTAGGGGTTATAATACTCACACCTCTCCTAGGGGTTGTAATACTGCCATCTCTCCTAGGGGTTATAATACTGCCAACTCTCCTAGGGGTTATAATACTGCCACCTCTCCTAGGGGTTACAACACTGACAACTCTACTAGGGGTTATAATACTGACACCTCTCCCAGGGGTTACAACACTGACACCTCTCCTAGGGGTTACAACACTGACACCTCTCCTAGGGGTTACAATACTGCCTACTCTCCTAGGGGTTATAATACTGACACCTCTCCTAGGGGTTATAATGCTGACACCTCTCCTAGGGGTTATAATACTGACACCTCTCCTAGTGCTTACAACACTGACACCTCTCCTCGGGGTTACAATACTGACACCTCTCCTCTGGGTTACAATACTGCCAGCTCTCCTAGGGGTTACAATACTGACACGTCTCCTAGGGGTTAAAATACTGACACCTCTCCTAGGGGTTACAACACTGACACCTCTCCTAGGGGTTATAATACTGACACCTCTCCTAGGGGTTACAATACTGACACCTCTCCTCTGGGTTACAATACTGCCAGCTCTCCTAGGGGTTATAATACTGACACCTCTCCTAGGGGTTATAATACTGACACCTCTCCTAGGGGTTATAATTTTGACACCTCTCCTAGGGGTTATAATACTGACACCTCTCCTAGGGGTTACAACACTGACACCTCTCCTCGGGTTATAATACTGACACCTCTCATAGGGGTTATAATACTGACACCGCTCCTAGGGGTTACAATACTGACACGTCTCCTAGGGGTTATAATACTGACACCTCTCCTAGGGGTTACAACACTGACACCTCTCCTAGGGGTTATAATACTGAGACCTCTCCTAGGGGTTATAATACTGCCCCCTCTCCTAGGGGTTACGATACTGCCAACTCTCCTAGGGGTTATAATACTGACACCTCTCCTAGGGGTTATAATACTGACACCTCTCCTAGGGGTTACAACACTGACACCTCTCCTAGGGGTTATAATACTGACACCTCTCCTAGGGGTTACAACACTGACACCTCCTAGGGGTTATAATACTGACACCTCTCCTAGTGGTTATAATGCTGACACCTCTCCTATGGGTTACAACACTGACACCTCTTTTAGGGGTTATAATACTGACACCTCTCCTAGGGGTTATAATACTGACACCTCTCCTAGGGGTGACAACACTGACACCTCTCCTAGGGGTTATAATACTGACACCTCTCCTAGGGGTTATAATGCTGACACCTCTCCTAGGGGTTATAATACTGACAATTCTCCTAGGGGTTACAACACTGACACCTCTCCTAGGGGTTACAATACTGCCAACTCTCTTAGGGGTTATAATACTGACACCTCTCCTAGGGGTTATAATACTGACTCCTCTCCTAGGGGTTACAACACTGACACCTCTCCTAGGGGTTATAATACTGACACCTGTCCTAGGGGTGACAACACTGACACCTCTCCTAGGGTTTATAATACTGAAACCTCTCCTAGGGGTTATAATACTGACACCTCTCCTAGGGGTTATAATACTGACACCTCTTTTAGGGGTTAAAATAGTGCCATCTCTCCTGGGGGGTTACAATACTGCCACCTCTCCTAGGGGATTACAGTAGTGTCACCTCTCCTAGGGGTTATAATACTGCCACCTTCCCTTATTGGGTTACAATACTGACACCTCTCCTAGGGGATTTCAGTAGTGTCACCTCTCCTAGGGGTTACAACACTGACACCTCTCCTAGGGGTTACAATACTGCCACCTCTCCTATGGTTTATAATACTGACACCACTCCTAGGGGTTATAATACTGCCAGCTCTCCTAGGGGTTACAATACTGACACCTCTCCTAGGGGTTATAATACTGACACCTCTTCTAAGGGTTATAATACTGACACCTCTCCTAGGGGTTACAACACTGCCATCTCTCCTAGGGGTTATAATACTGCCATCTCTCCTAGGGGTTATCATACTGCCACCTCTCCTAGGGGTTACAACACTGACACCTCTACTAGGGGTTATAATACTGACACCTCTCCTAGGGGTTACAACACTGACACCTCTCCTAGGGGTTACAACACTGACACCTCTCCTAGGGGTTACAATACTGCCACCTCTCCTAGGGGTTAGGTTATAATACTGACACCTCTCCTAGGGGTTATAATGCTGACACCTCTCCTAGGGGTTATAATACTGCCACCTCTCCTAGTGGTTACAACACTGACACCTCTCCTCGGGGTTACAATACTGCCACCTCGCCTAGGGGTTATAATACTGCCACCTCTCCTAGGGGTTACAATACTGACACGTCTCCTAGGGGTTAAATTACTGACACCTCTCCTAGGGGTTACAACACTGACACCTCTCCTAAGGGTTATAATACTGACACCTCTAATAGGGGTTATAATGCTGACACCTCTCCTAGGGGTTATAATACTGACACCTCTCCTAGGGGTTACAACACTGACATCTCTCCTAGGGGTTACAATTCTGCCATCTCTCCTAAGGGTTATAATACTGACACCTCTCCTAGGGGTTATAATACTGACAACTCTCCTAGGGGTTACAACACTGACACCTCTCCTAGGGGTTATAATACTGCCACCTCTCCTAGGGGTTATAAAACTGCCAGCTCTCCTAGGGGTTATAATACTGACATCTCTCCTAGGGGTTATAATACTGCAACCTCTCCTAGGGGTTATAATACTGCCACCTCTCCTAGGGGTTATAATACTGACACCTCTCCTAGGGGTTATAATACTGACACCTCTCCTAGGGTTTATAATACTGACACCTCTCCTAGGGGTTACAACACTGACACCTCTCCTAGGGGTTACAATACTGACACCTCTCCTAGGGGTTGTAATACTGACACCTCTCCTAGGGGTTATAATACTGACACCTCTCCTAGGGGTTATAATCCTGCCACCTCTCCTAGGGGTTACAATACTGCCACCTCTCCTAGGGGTTATAATACTGACACCTCTCCTAGGGGTTGTAATGCTGACACCTCTCCTAGGGGTTATAATACTGACACCGCTCCTAGGGGTTATAATCCTGGCACCTCTCCTATTGTTTACAATACTGCCAGCTCTCCTAGGGGTTATAATACTGACACCTCTCCTAGGGGTTATAATGCTGACACCTCTCCTAGGGGTTATAATACTGACACCTCTCCTAGGGGTTATAATACTGCCACCTCTCCTAGGGGTTACAATACTGACACCTCTCCTAGGGGTTATAATACTGACCACTCTCCTAGGGGTTACAATACTGCCAACTCTCCTAGGGGTTATAATACTGACACCTCTCCTAGGGGTTACAATACTGCCACCTCTCATAGGGGTTATAATACTGACACCTCTCCTAGGGGTTATAATACTGCCAGCTCTCCTAGGGGTTATAATACTGACAACTCTCCTAGGGGTTATAATACTGACACCTCTCCTAGGGGTTATAATGCTGAACCCTCTCCTAGGGGTTATAATACTGCCACCTCTCCTAGGGGTTATAATACTGACACCTCTCCTAGGGGTTATAATACTGACACCTCTCCTAGGGGTTATAATACTGACACCTCTCCTAGGGGTTACAACACTGACACCTCTCCTAGGTGTTACAATACTGACACCTCTCCTAGGGGTTGTAATACTGACACCTCTCCTAGGGGTTATAATACTGACACCTCTCCTAGGGGTTATAATCCTGCCACCTCTCCTAGGGGTTACAATACTGCCACCTCTCCTAGGGGTTATAATACTGACACCTCTCCTAGGGGTTGTAATGCTGACACCTCTCCTAGGGGTTATAATACTGACACCGCTCCTAGGGGTTATAATCCTGGCACCTCTCCTATTGTTTACAATACTGCCAGCTCTCCTAGGGGTTATAATACTGACACCTCTCCTAGGGGTTATAATGCTGACACCTCTCCTAGGGGTTATAATACTGACACCTCTCCTAGGGGTTATAATACTGCCACCTCTCCTAGGGGTTACAATACTGACACCTCTCCTAGGGGTTATAATACTGACCACTCTCCTAGGGGTTACAATACTGCCACCTCTCCTAGGGGTTATAATACTGACACCTCTCCTAGGGGTTACAATACTGCCACCTCTCCTAGGGGTTATAATACTGACACCTCTCCTAGGGGTTATAATACTGCCAGCTCTCCTAGGGGTTATAATACTGACACCTCTCCTAGGGGTTATAATACTGACACCTCTCCTAGGGGTTATAATGCTGAACCCTCTCCTAGGGGTTATAATACTGACACCTCTCCTAGGGGTTATAATACTGACACCTCTCCTAGGGGTTACAACACTGTCTTCTCTCCTAGGGGTTACAATACTGCCACCTCTGCTAGGGGTTATAATACTGACAACTCTCCTATAGGTTATAATACTGCCAGGTCTCCTAGGGGTTATAATACTGCCACCTCTCCTATGGGTTATAATACTGCCACCTCTCCTAGGGGGTATAATACTGCCACCTCTCCTAGGGGTTATAATACTGACACCTCTCCTAGGGGTTACAACACTGACACCTCTTCTAGGGGTTATAATACTGACACCTCTCCTAGGGGTTATAATACTGACACCTCTCCTAGGGGTTACAACAGTGCCACCTCTCCTAGGAGTTATAATACTGACACCTCTCCTAGGGGTTACAACACTGACACCTCTCCTAGGGGTTACAATACTGACACCTCTCCTAGGGGTTAAAACACTGACACCTCTCCTAGGGGTTATAATACTGACACCTCTCCTAGGGGTGACAACACTGACACCTCTCCTAGGGGTTATAATACTGACACCTCTCCTAGGGGTTATAATACTGACACCTCTCCTAGGGGTTATAATACTGCCATCTCTCCTAGGGGTTATAATACTGACACCGCTCCTAGGGGTTACAATACTGACACGTCTCCTAGGGGTTATAATACTGACACCTCTCCTAGGGGTTACAACACTGACACCTCTCCTAGGGGTTATAATACTGACACCTCTCCTAGGGGTTATAATACTGACACCTCTCCTAGGGGTTATAATATTGCCAGCTCTCCTAGGGGTTATAATACTGACACCTCTCCTAGGGGTTATAATACTGACACCCTCTCCTAGGGGTTATAATGCTGACACCTCTCCTAGGGGTTATAATACTGACACCTCTCCTTGGGGTTATAATACTGACACCTCTCCTAGGGGTTACAACACTGACATCTCTCCTAGGGGTTACAATACTGCCACCTCTCCTAAGGGTTATAATACTGACACCTCTCCTAGGGGTTACAATACTGCCACCTCTCCTAAGGGTTATAATACTGACACCTCTCCTAGGGGTTGTAATACTGCCATCTCTCCCAGGGGTTATAATACTGCCATCTCTCCTAGGGGTTATAATACTGCCACCTCTCCTAGGGGTTACAACACTGACAACTCTACTAGGGGTTATAATACTGACATCTCTCCTAGGGGTTACAACACTGACACCTCTCCTAGGGGTTACAACACTGACACCTCTCCTAGGGGTTACAATACTGCCACCTCTCCTAGGGGTTATAATACTGACACCTCTCCTAGGGGTTATAATGCTGACACCTCTCCTAGGGGTTATAATACTGACACCTCTCCTAGTGGTTACAACACTGACACCTCTCCTTGGGGTTACAATACTGACACCTCTCCTCTGGGTTACAATACTGCCAGCTCTCCTAGGGGTTACAATACTGACACGTCTCCTAGGGGTTAAAATACTGACACCTCTCCTAGGGGTTACAACACTGACAGCTCTCCTAGGGGTTATAATACTGACACCTCTCCTAGGAGTTACAATACTGACACCTCTCCTAGGGCTTACAACACTGACACCTCTCCTCTGGGTTACAATACTGCCAGCTCTCCTAGGGGTTATAATACTGACACCTCTCCTAGGGGTTATAATACTGACACCTCTCCTAGGGGTTATAATGTTGACACC
Organism: Salmo salar; assembly: GCF_905237065.1. Taxonomy (NCBI): domain Eukaryota; kingdom Metazoa; phylum Chordata; class Actinopteri; order Salmoniformes; family Salmonidae; genus Salmo; species Salmo salar. Next base: position 12,961,650 of record NC_059443.1, read on the forward strand.
TCTCCTAGGGGTTATAATACTGACACCTCTCCTAGGGGTTACAACACTGACACCTCTCCTCGGGTTATAATACTGACACCTCTCCTAGGGGTTATAATACTGACACCTCTCCTAGGGGTTTTAATACTGCCACCTCTCCTAGGGGTTATAATACTGACACCTCTCCTAGGGGTTATAATACTAACACCTCTCCTAGGGGTTATAATACTGACACCTCTCCTAGGGGTTATAATACTGACACCTCTCCTAGGAGTAATAATACTGCCAGCTCTCCTAGGGGTTATAATACTGACACCTCTCCTAGGGGTTATAATACTGACACCTCTCCTAGGGGTTATAATACTCCCATCTCTCCTAGGGGTTATAATACTGCCATCTCTCCTAGGGGTTATAATTTTGCCACCTCTCCTAGAGGTTATAATACTGACACCTCTCCTAGGGGTTATAATGCTGACACCTCTCCTAGGGGTTATAATACTGACACCTCTCCTAGGGGTTACAACACTGACACCTCTCCTAGGGGTTACAATACTGCCACCTCTCCTAAGGGTTATAATACTGACACCACTCCTAGGGGTTATAATACTGCCAGCTCTCCTAGGGGTTACAATACTGACACCTCTCCTAGGGGTTATAATACTGACACCTCTTCTAAGGGTTATAATACTGACACCTCTCCTAGGGGTTACAACACTGACACCTCTCCTAGGGGTTACAATACTGACACCTCTCCTAGGGGTTATAATACTGACACCTCTCCTAGGTGTTACAATACTGCCACCTCTCCTAGGGGTTATAATACTGACACCTCTCCTAGGGGTTATAATACTGCCAGCTCTCCTAGGGGTTATAATACTGACACCTCTCCTAGGGGTTATAATACTGACACCTCTCCTAGGGGTTATAATGCTGACACCTCTCCTAGTGGTTATAATACTGACACCTCTCCTTGGGGTTATAATACTGACACCTCTCCTAGGGGTTACAACACTGACATCTCTCCTAGGGGTTACAATACTGCAACCTCTCCTAAGGGTTATAATACTGACACCTCTCCTAGGGGTTACAATACTGCCACCTCTCCTAAGGGTTATAATACTGACACCTCTCCTAGGGGTTGTAATACTGCCATCTCTCCCAGGGGTTATAATACTGCCATCTCTCCTAGGGGTTATAATACTGCCACCTCTCCTAGGGGTTACAACACTGACACCTCTTCTAGGGGTTATAATACTGACACCTCTCCTAGGGGTTACAACAGTGCCACCTCTCCTAGGAGTTATAATACTGACACCTCTCCTAGGGGTTACAACACTGACACCTCTCCTAGGGGTTACAATACTGACACCTCTCCTAGGGGTTAAAACACTGACACCTCTCCTAGGGGTTATAATACTGACACCTCTCCTAGGGGTGACAATACTGCCACCTCTCCTAGGGGTTATAATACTGACACCTCTCCTAGGGGTTATAATACTGCCAGCTCTCCTAGGGGTTATAATACTGACACCTCTCCTAGGGGTTATAATACTGACACCTCTCCTAGGGGTTATAATGCTGACACCTCTCCTAGTGGTTATAATACTGACACCTCTCCTTGGGGTTATAATACTGACACCTCTCCTAGGGGTTACAACACTGACATCTCTCCTAGGGGTTACAATACTGCCACCTCTCCTAAGGGTTATAATACTGACACCTCTCCTAGGGGTTACAATACTGCCACCTCTCCTAAGGGTTATAATACTGACACCTCTCCTAGGGGTTACAACACTGACATCTCTCCTAGGGGTTACAATACTGCCACCTCTCCTAAGGGTTATAATACTGACACCTCTCCTAGGGGTTACAATACTGCCACCTCTCCTAAGGGTTATAATACTGACACCTCTCCTAGGGGTTGTAATACTGCCATCTCTCCCAGGGGTTATAATACTGCCATCTCTCCTAGGGGTTATAATACTGCCACCTCTCCTAGGGGTTACAACACTGACAACTCTACTAGGGGTTATAATACTGACATCTCTCCTAGGGGCTACAACACTGACACCTCTCCTAGGGGTTACAACACTGACACCTCTCCTAGGGGTTACAATACTGCCACCTCTCCTAGGGGTTATAATACTGACACCTCTCCTAGGGGTTATAATGCTGACACCTCTCCTAGGGGTTATAATACTGACACCTCTCCTAGTGGTTACAACACTGACACCTCTCCTTGGGGTTACAATACTGACACCTCTCCTCTGGGTTACAATACTGCCAGCTCTCCTAGGGGTTACAATACTGACACGTCTCCTAGGGGTTAAAATACTGACACCTCTCCTAGGGGTTACAACACTGACACCTCTCCTAGGGGTTATAATACTGACACCTCTCCTAGGAGTTACAATACTGACACCTCTCCTAGGGGTTACAACACTGACACCTCTCCTCTGGGTTACAATACTGCCAGCTCTCCTAGGGGTTATAATACTGACACCTCTCCTAGGGGTTATAATACTGACACCTCTCCTAGGGGTTATAATGTTGACACCTCTCCTAGGGGTTATAATACTGACACCTCTCCTAGGGGTTACAACACTGACACCTCTCCTCGGGTTATAATACTGACACCTCTCCTAGGGGTTATAATACTGACACCTCTCCTAGGGGTTTTAATACTGCCACCTCTCCTAGGGGTTATAATACTGACACCTCTCCTAGGGGTTATAATACTAACACCTCTCCTAGGGGTTATAATACTGACACCTCTCCTAGGGGTTATAATACTGACACCTCTCCTAGGAGTAATAATACTGCCAGCTCTCCTAGGGGTTATAATACTGACACCTCTCCTAGGGGTTATAATACTGACACCTCTCCTAGGGGTTACAATACTGCCACCTCTCCTAAGGGTTATAATACTGACCCCCCTCCTAGGGGTTATAATACTGCCAGCTCTCCTAGGGGTTACAATACTGACACCTCTCCTAGGGGTTATAATACTGACACCTCTTCTAAGGGTTATAATACTGACACCTCTCCTAGGGGTTACAACACTGACACCTCTCCTAGGGGTTACAATACTGACACCTCTCCTAGGGGTTATAATACTGACACCTCTCCTAGGGGTTACAATACTGCCACCTCTCCTAGGGGTTATAATACTGACACCTCTCCTAGGGGTTATAATACTGCCAGCTCTCCTAGGGGTTATAATACTGACACCTCTCCTAGGGGTTATAATACTGACACCTCTCCTAGGGGTTATAATGCTGACACCTCTCCTAGTGGTTATAATACTGACACCTCTCCTTGGGGTTATAATACTGACACCTCTCCTAGGGGTTACAACACTGACATCTCTCCTAGGGGTTACAATACTGCCACCTCTCCTAAGGGTTATAATACTGACACCTCTCCTAGGGGTTACAATACTGCCACCTCTCCTAAGGGTTATAATACTGACACCTCTCCTAGGGGTTGTAATACTGCCATCTCTCCCAGGGGTTATAATACTGCCATCTCTCCTAGGGGTTATAATACTGCCACCTCTCCTAGGGGTTACAACACTGACAACTCTACTAGGGGTTATAATACTGACATCTCTCCTAGGGGTTACAACACTGACACCTCTCCTAGGGGTTACAACACTGACACCTCTCCTAGGGGTTACAATACTGCCACCTCTCCTAGGGGTTATAATACTGACACCTCTCCTAGGGGTTATAATGCTGACACCTCTCCTAGGGGTTATAATACTGACACCTCTCCTAGTGGTTACAACACTGACACCTCTCCTCGGGGTTACAATACTGACCACTCTCCTCTGGGTTACAATACTGCCAGCTCTCCTAGGGGTTACAATACTGACACGTCTCCTAGGGGTTAAAATACTGACACCTCTCCTAGGGGTTACAACACTGACACCTCTCCTAGGGGTTATAATACTGACACCTCTCCTAGGGGTTACAATACTGACACCTCTCCTAGGGGTTACAACACTGACACCTCTCCTCTGGGTTACAATACTGCCAGCTCTCCTAGGGGTTATAATACTGACACCTCTCCTAGGGGTTAAAATACTGACACCTCTCCTAGGGGTTACAACACTGACACCTCTCCTAGGGGTTATAATACTGACACCTCTCCTAGGGGTTACAATACTGACACCTCTCCTAGGGGTTACAACACTGACACCTCTCCTCTGGGTTACAATACTGCCAGCTCTCCTAGGGGTTATAATACTGACACCTCTCCTAGGGGTTATAATACTGACACCGCTCCTAGGGGTTACAATACTGACACGTCTCCTAGGGGTTACAACACTGACACCTCTCCTAGGGGTTATAATACTGAGACCTCTCCTAGGGGTTATAATACTGCCACCTCTCCTAGGGGTTACAATACTGCCAACTCTCCTAGGGGTTATAATACTGACACCTCTCCTAGGGGTTATAATACTGACACCTCTCCTAGGGGTTACAACACTGACACCTCTCCTAGGGGTTATAATACTGACACCTCTCCTAGGGGTTACAACACTGACACCTCTCCTAGGGGTTATAATACTGACACCTCTCCTAGTGGTTATAATGCTGACACCTCTCCTATGGGTTACAACACTGACTCCTCTCCTAGGGGTTATAATACTGACACCTCTCCTAGGGGTTATAATACTGACACCTCTCCTAGGGGTGACAACACTGACACCTCTCCTAGGGGTTATAATACTGACACCTCTCCTAGGGGTTATAATACTGACACCTCTCCTAGGGGTTATAATACTGACACCTCTCCTAGGGGTTACAACACTGACACCTCTCCTAGGGGTTACAACACTGACACCTCTCCTAGGGGTTATAATACTGACACCTCTCCTAGGGGTTATAATACTGACACCTCTCCTAGGGGTGACAACACTGACACCTCTCCTAGGGGTTATAATACTGACACCTCTCCTAGGGGTTATAATACTGACACCTCTCCTAGGGGTTATAATACTGACACCTCTTTTAGAGGTTAAAATAGTGCCATCTCTCCTGAGGGTTTACAATACTGCCACCTCTCCTAGGGGATTACAGTAGTGTCACCTCTCCTAGGGGTTATAATACTGCCACCTTCCCTTATTGGGTTACAATACTGACACCTCTCCTAGGGGATTTCAGTAGTGTCACCTCTCCTAGGGGTTACAATACTGCCACCTTCCCTTAGGGGGTTACAATACTGCCACCTCTCCTAGGGGTTACAATACTGCCACCTTCCCTTATGGGATTACAATACTGACACCTCTCCTAGTGGGTTACAATAGTGCCACCTCTCCTAAGGGATTACAGTTGTGCTATCTCTCCTAGGGGTTACAATAGTGCCATCTCTCCTTGGGGATTACAGTAGTGCTATCTCTCCTAGGGGTTACAATAGTGCCACCTCTCCTTGGGGATTACAGTAGTGCTATCTCTCCTAGGGGTTACACTAGTGCCACCTCTCCTTGGGGATTACAGTAGTGCTATCTCTCCTAGGGGTTACAATAGTGCAACCTCTCCTTGGGGATTACAGTAGTGCTATCTCTCCTAGGGGTTACAATAGTGCCACCTCTCCTTGGGGATTACAGTAGTGCTATCTATCCTAGGGGTTACAATAGTGTAGAATATCCTGCTATTATAGCATAAATCTGAAATCCAACACTCTGGTAACAGCTTCCCCTGTGTGTGGTGCAACAGCCACAGGCATCCCAGCTAAACATGGGCTAACACTGAGCGATCCTAGTGGCTTGTTATAGACAGATGTGTCTCTGTGACTGTGGGACTGTGGGACTAGCAGTCTAGTCTTTTCTGGTGCCTGGCTGCTACTTCCTGTCATCACTTCCTGTCATCATGCTCTAGTAGCCAGGCCGAGTCTTTATTTTCATCAGGTTTTTAAATGTAACCAGTACTACATTAAATGCAAAGGAACTAATTACTGGAATGGGGCAGAGAGGCTCTCAGAAGAGGAATGTTGCATTCTGACACTGGGCAGGCCCCGTCCATAACACCACTCTCATGTCGTAATTCAGAATAGGTTCTGTGGGGTAGTGAGGAGTTAGCCTATACCGTAGGCCTATGTCTTGCATAGTTCTTTAAAGCTCCCAAGAATATAGGATTCAGGTATAGTGTAATTGAAAATGTATCTTAAATGGAGGCACCGCTGGGATCTGTTTAGTTGAGAAGAGGATAGAAGGAGAAATAGAACAGACATTCCCATTCAACTCAATGGGTCTGTGATGAGTCTGTTTCTAGCAACATTAAAGTGCACAGTGTGTCCTGGAGTAACACCTCCGGCAGGGTTGTCTTTGGCTGGCTAAGATGCTGGGTCCAGTCTAGACAGACTAATAGCTGTAAATTGAGAGCCAGTCATTTCAGACCACTACCAGGGTGACACATCATGTCACTTCCATGGCTGTGGCTGGGTGGGAAAGGAAGGCCTAAGCGCTGACACAGTCACTGAGAGGCTAGGAATCTCAATTATCACATTATCAGCTCCAGGGAGAGTATGTATGAGAGACCTGGCTGGCAACAGAGATGCCATCTAGGTTACATACTGCAGCACAGTAGCAGCAGAGCTCTCAGTCCCAGGATTATCCTCCATAGAAATATAATTAATTAATTATCATTCTAATTCTGTGTTCTCATCCTCATATGCAGGTTCATATGGCATTTGTTTCTATTTTTCTTCAACTAAAGGTCTCATAAGCTTATATTTGAGGATCAGTGAGCATATTACATTTCCAATATATTATTTAAATCAATGGTGACATATAATTTAAAAAAAAAGTTTTAAATATGTTTTATTTCTTTTTGAAGGGGGGGTAGATCAGCTTTAATATTGCAGATATATTTTGGATTCTATCAAATGAATTGTTCACATAATTCCTAATCCCACTTATTTATTTATTTATTTATTTACTATTTATTTTATCCAACCCTACCGCCCCTCCCCTGATTGGAGTAAACTAACGGACAACAATACATCTTCTTCTGCTACTTACAGCTATTTTCACTCACGTATACAGTATAGTCTAATCTTAACTTCAACCCCTCAGATGTCCAGAAACTTGTCACATCCTGACCATAGAAGCTTTTATTTTCTATGGTAGAGTAGGTCAGGGCATGACGGGGTTGTGTCTAGTTTAGATTTTCTATGTTGTCATGTTCTTATTTCCGTATTTCTATGTTTGTTTTTTTTGGGATGATCTCCAATTAGAGGTAGCTGGTCATCGTTGTCTCTAATTGGAGATCATACTTAAGTAGTTGTTTTTCCCACCTGGGTTTGTGGGAGATTGTATTTTGAGTAAGTGTATGTTGCACCGCTTCATCACAGTTTGTTGTTTTGTTTATTAAGTTTATTTGTATGTCTTGCATAGTTTCACAGTTTAAATAAAATGTGGAACGATACAAACGCTACGCCTTGGTCCCATTCTTCAGACAGCCGTGACAGAATCTTCCACCACCAACGGACCAAGCAGCATGATCAGGAGGACTGGACCTGGGAGGAAATCCTGGATGGGGCAGGACCCTGGACAAGGCCTGGGGAGTATCGCCGTCCAAAGGAGGAGATTGAAGCACCGAGAGCAAAACTGAGATATTACGAGGCGTTATACCATCAAGGCAAGCAGGCGGAGACAGCAAGAGAGGAACGGCGACAATACGAGGAACTAGCACGGCAACGACGGAAGCCCGAGAGGCAGCTCAACAACAACAAAAAATGGGGGGGGAACACAGGGAGTTTGGTGGAGTCAGGTTTTGGACCTGAGCCAACTCCTCGTGCTTACCGTGGAGAGCTGAGGGGTGAACCAGAGCCAGTCAGGGACACGAGTGAGGAACTCAACGCAAGATTCCAGAGAGAGGTGTTGGCATTGACAGCGCTGCAGAGCAGGCGTGCTGAGGAGCGTGACACCAGACCGGTGTCATATGCACCAGTTTCACGCATCTGGCCATCAGTGCGCCTCCCCAGTCTGGTACGTCCTGTGTCTCCTCCACGCACTCGCTTGAGGGAGCGTGTGACCTGTCAGGCACCATGTTTTGCGGTGATATGCACGGTGTCTCCAGTGCGCATTCACAGCCCAGTGCGTCCTGTGCCAGCGCCCCACACTTGCCGGGCTAAAGTGAGCATCCAGCCAGGACGGATTGTGCCAGCCCTACGCTCCAGACCTCCAGTGCGCCTCCACAGCCCAGTACGCCCTGTGCCTGCTCCTCGTACTCACCCTGAAGTGCGTGTCACCAGTCTGGTGCCACCTGTCCCAGCCCCACGCATCAGGCCTGCAGTGCGCCTGCCTGGTCCGGGGTGTCCTGTTCCTGCTCCCCGCACTCGCCCTGAAGTGCGTGTCACCAGTCTGGGACCACCTGGCCCGGCTCCACACACTAGGCTTCCAGTGAGTCTCTCCAGTCCGGTGTGTCCTGTTCCTGCTCCCCGCACTCTCCCTGAGGTGACCACTTGGTCCCATTCTTCAGACAGCCGTGACAAAACTACCTCAGTTATAGATATTTTAACACGTGTATCTTTTGATAACAAATAGTTCATTTATTAGCAATAACAATTAAAATACTGCACTTCCGCAATATTTCTGCTGAACTAGTTGTAATTAGTATATTACAAAGCAGAGATTCTTAGCCATGACATTTATTTATCAACTCTAAATATAGTTGATAAATAAATGCCATTGCAAAGAGTCACAGCTTTGTAATCCCAGCTTTGTAATATGCATGCCAAAACCCTGACCATGAAGCCAGCTAGTTATTCAAGGAAACATGTAACTATAATCTGTCCTCTCTCATAATGTAAATTCATACAAGTTAAAACCACCCACTGAGTCGAGACAGAAACAAACTGGCTATAATGAGAAAGTAATCACCTCATTTTTCACTGCTCTAATAGAAAAACTGATCCCAGATCTAGGTACGCTAACGGCCCAGAGCTAGACTTAAACAATGTTCCGTTGAATGCAGAATATTTGTCTTCAAATATGTAAGGCCTGAAAAAACTCTGAAGCTTGTACAGGCACACAGAACAGGACGTTACAAACAAACCCAGGATAGAGAAAATACAAAAACAACTGAACGTGAAGAACTCCGATTTATAACAGTTACACAAATCAATGCCCTAGCAGAGAAATATCTGCATACGCACCTGAAAATCAATGAACAGATAAATACACTTAGTAGCAAGGGACTTTGAGGAATGTTAACTAACCACATTGTGCTGAAGGTATTTGGGAAGGAGAGAGAGAGAGAGGGAGAGGGAGAGAGTTAGAGAGAGAGAGAGAGTGTCACGTCCTGACCAGTAAAGAGGTTATTTGTTATTGTAGTTTGGTCAGGACGTTGCAGGGGGTGTTTGTTTAATGTGTTTCGGGGTTTGTTGGGCAATATTCTATGTTAGTCTATTTCTATGTCTGTGTCTAGTTTATCTATTTCTATGCTTAGTTTATTGGTTTGACCTTCAATTGCCTCTAATTGAAGGTCCTATTTAGTAGGGGTGTTTTTTTCATGGGTTTCTGTGGCTAGTTGTTCCGTGTGTGTAGCTGTGTGCCTCACAGGACTGTTTTTAGTTGTTGTTGTTGTATTAAGTGTTTATTTTGGTTTTCTTCTGAATAAAGAAGATGAGCATACACATTCACGCTGCACCTTGGTCCCATCTTTACGACAAACTTGACAGAGAGAGAGAAAGAGAGTAGGCTATGCCAGGAAAAAGTGAAACCAAAGGTTTTTAACAAATGTCTCCATTTGCTGGAAGAAACAAAATAAAAGACAAAGAAATCAGTGTCTCAGACCGTCTCAGACCGTCTCAGACCTTTGGTGGAGAAACATTTCTGATGAGGAGACTTGATCACAGGATTAGAGTTAAAGGCGGAGGACTAGTGTCCAAGGAGCCCTAGAACATCAACATTTGCCTAATCCACTAGTACTGGAGGTTATGGGCTCCTCAGACAGAAAAATACTCAGAGCCTCTCGGCCTGAAGCAATTAGCATAACATTAGGACTTTCCAACAAAGTGCATTATGCTCTTATTGGTTTAGTTTCTCACCAGGTCTCGTGTAGCTTTGGTATCGCACACAGAAGAAAGCCTCTAAACGTCAATGTGGTTGTAGGTTTTTGTCTTTTTTAAGATGGCTGAGTTCTATGGGGGCATTGAAGTGAGTTGGGCTCTATGGCTATTTCAGTGACAGCAGGGGATGCCGTGTGTAGATGTGCACAAGCCCCTAAATGTTGGATAGAATAGACATGTGCTTTACTTTAAATGTTCTGTGTGTGTGTGTGTTTTTATCAAGTGCTAACCAAGCGCATGTAACCAATTGTCCAGGTTTTTACAGCCTTTTGTTTTGGCACTACCATAAAAGTTTATAACAGGAATAAGGTCCCACATTTTACCCTTGTTTTGATACCCAGTTTATCTGAACTCAACCACTAATTGACCCAGTTGCATCCAGGCATTTCAATTGAAATTATCTGAACTAGAAAACACAATTGAATAGTCTGTATATGCAGAGGAGATTCATTCTGATCTTCTATTTTAATTTCACATCATTTCATAACAGCCTGTTTGGATTAAAAACCTACTGAAATACCGTACTACATGGTGAGATAGGAAAACTGAGTATTTTTGCATTTATTGCGTTGCCGTTCAGTATTGAGAAAATACACCACTGAAGATATACATTTTATTCAATCAAATATATCCTCTCAATAATATCAGAAACTGAATAAAACTGTTTTGATAGGTCAACATTGTTCATGAAGACGCTAATTATGTATCAGCACAATAGGCTTTAGTATGAATGTGTGTCTAAATGAAAACCCGATGAGGGGGAGTATAAGTGATTCACAACAAAACATTGTATATTTTGTGGAATGTATCTAAAGGTGAAGTAAATAGCAGTAGAAGAGAACAGTGTTATGTGTGTCTGTGTGTAGTTTTAGTTTCCCATGGATTGTTTAAACATTTTAATCTAAGAGAGTTTCTTCCCTGGTTCAAAGACCATACTGTGCACAGTTGGGGGGCATCAAAGCTCCAAGTCGACAGAATTAGGAAAGAAAAGCTGCATCTTCAATACGCTGGCTCAGAAATATCACAAGGGCACACTACCAGACACCCAATATTCCTCTCCTGAACCTCTCGCTTGATGATTTACCATTTTCTTACCTGAGTGAGTACCATTTCAGCGGAGAGAAAATGGAGACAATTCTTTCCTCCTTCACTCAGTATGGGCTGGCGGACATGTTGGATTTGGGATCAGAGCTGAGCTGAGTCGGCCTCACAGTTTGGTGTCCTGGGTCTTTAGTGAGAGTACAGCAGCGCTGGGTATGTTGAAAGAATGACTTATTTTGATATTGCTGAAAATAATGTGCTCTATCTATCCATCTAACACAACACATAGTGACAGAGAATCAGGCTTTGACTGCAGGCAGGGTAACATTGTGCTGTGTGCTTGCTTGGACATGACTTATGCCATTGTAGCCTACAACTGGGAATTGTATGGTAAAATGTCTGACCCAAGATGAGGTTGCTATAGTTACAGTGAGTGTTTACTTTAACATACTCGAGAAAGTGAGGACGTGATTATAGCCTTTCACCGGATTCAGTCCTGATGTCATATGGACAGGTTTGTGCAGGTCTTCATCTTATTGTGCTATGCATGTGGGAACCCTGAGACCTGAGGCTGTTGAGGCCAGCCTAGATCTGTCCTCTCTCTACTCTCTGTCTCAATTCAATTCAAATTGATTTATTGGCATGGGAAACATATGTCTACATTGCCAAAGCAAGTGAAATAGACAATAAACAAAAGTGAAATAAACAATCTCTCTCTCTCTCTCTCTCTCTCTCTTTCTCCCAGTCTGTCAGTAATACACACTTATTATAATGTTTTATTGTATTTTATTTAACCTTTATTTTACACTAGTTGTAGGGAGAAGGGTCATTTAGGAGATGGCTTCATGAATTAGCAGTAATACTTGCATTACTTGCCTTAGCACCGTGGAGTATTGCTGAACCCAGTGGGCCATAGTTATTTACGCTGCTTGCATTGGACAGGATAGGATGGGAAACTATGATTGGTGTCAAATAATTAGTGCAGTGAGAATCTTGGCTGTACTTACACAGGCTCCAGATCAGTTCTAGCTGATGGGGTGTGAAAGGGGATTGTTACCTTACTGTGTCTTCCCTTTCTCTCTCTAAATAATGCAAAATGTGTCCATGGTGGGCGTGAGGACAACGGCTCTTACATACTGAGAACCCAATTATATGAATGTCATGACAATTTTACCTGCCTAGGTGACACGCCAGCCTTAAACTAATGGTGTCTCATTAGCCCTGTTCTGTGAGTCTTATTTTGGTCGGATGAGACGGAAGCATTAACAGCTGTTTTCTCATCAGCTGCTAGGTGAACCTCTGTCATGGCTGTTTAGAGGCAGATAGATTACTACTGTGGCATACTTATGACGGCCAAATTAGAAAATACGATTTTCATGCATAATGCACTTCCTCAAACAAGACTGGATACACTTGACAATTATTATTATTATTTATTTTCTTTATTTTTTAGTATGCAAGTTGCAAAACAAAAATAAATGAAATGCACTAACATTGCATTTTAGGGAGAAAAACTTGACTATGTAACGGTAAAATGAAATTCAGATTTTTACAATAAACAGGATTATCTTTAATCACATTCTACATGTTGAATAATTTCATTATACACAGTTTCATGTGTGCTATTTCATAACCTGTAAGGCTCTGGAAATGTTCATAGTTATTGGTGGAACACATTTATTGAACAGAAAATAACCATCATCTGGATTACATGAATGTACAATTATCTATGACCATTGATTCCTCATACAAGTGTTTCCTGTTTTTTCTGTATTAAGCCTCTGTAGTCCTTGTCAATAAAATACATATCATTATGGTCTATGATTTACTGTATCCAAATACAGTGTCTTATTGAAAGATGCAGTATATTCTCCATCATATCAAATAGTTCATGTATTTAAAGTTGACATCAATTTGATTTTGACTGCATTGCCAATAGTCCAAGTAGTTCCCTCCCCTCTTGTAAATATATTATGTTTCTATGATAGGTTATGTTTCTATGGAGAGGTTATGTTTCTATGGATAGGTTACATTTCTATGGATAGGTTATGTTTCTATGGAGAGGTTATGTTTCTATGGATAGGTTATGTTTCTATGGATAGGTTACATTTCTATGGATAGGTTATGTTTCTATGGAGAGGTTATGTTTCTATGGATAGGTTACGTTTCTATGGAGAGGTTATGTTTCTGTGGATAGGTTATGTTTCTATGGATAGGTTATGTTTCTATGGAGAGATTATGTTTCTGTGGATAGGTTATGTTTCTATGGATAGGTTACATTTCTATGGATAGGTTATGTTTCTATGGATAGGTTATGTTTCTATGGATAGGTTATGTTTCTATGATAGGTTATGTTTCTATGGATAGGTTATGTTTCTATGGATAGGTTATGTTTCTATGGAGAGGTTATGTTTCTATGGAGAGGTTATGTTTCTGTGGATAGGTTATGTTTCTATGGAGAGGTTATGTTTCTATGGAGAGATTATGTTTCTGTGGATAGGTTATGTTTCTATGGAGAGGTTACATTTCTATGGATAGGTTATGTTTCTATGGATAGGTTACATTTCTATGGATAGGTTATGTTTCTATGGATAGGTTACATTTCTATGGATAGGTTATGTTTCTATGGATAGGTTATGTTTCTATGGAGAGATTATGTTTCTGTGGATAGGTTATGTTTCTATGGATAGGTTACATTTCTATGGATAGGTTATGTTTCTATGGATAGGTTACATTTCTATGGATAGGTTATGTTTCTATGGATAGGTTATGTTTCTATGGAGAGATTATGTTTCTGTGGATAGGTTATGTTTCTATGGATAGGTTACATTTCTATGGATAGGTTATGTTTCTATGGATAGGTTACATTTCTATGGATAGGTTATGTTTCTATGGATATTCCTATCCAGTGTATATTATTATGTGCTGAAATATATTGCTGAGGAGTCTGCTTATCTATCAGTATCTGTCTGCTCTACATAGGGACCCAGAATCCATGTCATAATGTACAGAGGTGTACTGCTGAAACGCCATTCACCTCCATACCTCTGTCGGGGAGTAGTGAATAAAATGACTTTAACAATCTCTTTACATTTGTCCCCAGTACTGTAATAATATATTAATTGGATATACAAGATGTATACTTGGTGTTTTCTTAAGAATATTGTGTATATAATATACTGAACTGGATTTGAGTAGAAGTAGACACACACTGGGGTCAAATAGGCTACTGCTCATTTACTGGCTGAATACTTCTATTTAATATTGCTAAATAGATGTTTTAGGACCAATACATTGTGTGAAGTAACCTGCGAAAAACAATGGTTCAGAACTAATGTAACAACCTTTTTTTAAAGATTTTATTTGATTGATGTCTTTAATTAAGCCCTTTATCTTTAAGTCTCTGTGCCATTTGAAAACCTGAATAAAGCTGACTTTTCACTGGGCTACTCAGCACTGGCAGTCTGTGACATTTCCAACACCAGCCAGGCTCAATGATGTAGCCGTCTATTCCTAATGCATCTATCCTAACCTGCATGCCTGACTAGTTATGGCTGGATTCTAATCCTTTTCACATTTGAAGATGGATGCATGCAGCCTAGCTGTTCCCTTTTCAGACGTTCAAGCTGCAGCATTTCACGAGATATGTGACATGTGACCTATAGTAATTTGGCTAGGTTAAGTGCTGTTTTCCCCAATATGTGGCCCATGAAATAGGATACAACAATCAATCGGCTATAACATCGCTGCATTAAATTAGAAATGTATTTTTGTATTTTTTATTTTGTTATTGAATTACATACATACCCGACCAAATAATGTACGTGAACAGGAATTAAAAAGATCGCAGTGCAGCAGGAGCTCAGGGCTATACATTATTCATAACATTCTAGATTATCATTTGAGAAATGTAAACAAACTGTCAAGGGGGCCAATAATACAAAGTAGGCCTACCAAATGAGATAATATAATTGGAGGATAACTATATTGACTAAAACTGACATATGCCATTAGATATTCAATCAGGATTCACATTTTTGCTGACAAAAACAATTATAATTGTTTATAACTACAGTAACTAACTAGTAACTAGAAACTACAGTATGTCCTAATTAATCACATTATGTGTCTTTGTTACTGTGATTAACAGCATAGTTGAAGGTACCTTATATGGTGAAATGCATTGCCATGGACTGATATTATTTACCTTTACAATAACACTGTGTGGCTAATGCCACACTTAACGGAAATTCAACACTTAATGTAAATGTTTAGATGGAAATATAGAAGATGCATGGTTTATATATATATAACAGTTGAAAATGGATTTGAACACTGATGAATCATGGAAAATACAGGTGCATCAGGCTGTTACATTGCTCCAACTAAAAGGTTTACAGTCAGGGAAATGAAAGGACATCAGGAAGTAACAGTAGCATGATGATTCCAGAAAAGCTCTCCCTAACCTCACTCATACCCTGTCCCCCATTCTGTCTCCCTAACCTCACTCATACCCTGTCCCCCATTCTGTCTCCCTAACCTCACTCATACCCTGTCCCCCATTCTGTCTCCCTAACCTCACTCATACCCTGTCCCCCATTCTGTCTCCCTAACCTCACTCATACCCTGTCTCTATTCTGTCTCCCTAACCTCACTCATACCCTGTCCCCCATTCTGTCTCCCTAACCTCACTCATACCCTGTCCCCCATTCTGTCTCCCTAACCTCACTCATACCCTGTCCCCCATTCTGTCTCCCTAACCTCACTCATACCCTGTCCCCCATTCTGTCTCCCTAACCTCACTCATACCCTGTCCCCCATTCTGTCTCCCTAACCTCACTCATACCCTGTCCCCCATTCTGTCTCCCTAACCTCACTCATACCCTGTCCCCCATTCTGTCTCCCTAACCTCACTCATACCCTGTCTCTATTCTGTCTCCCTAACCTCACTCATACCCTGTCCCCCATTCTGTCTCCCTAACCTCACTCATACCCTGTCCCCCATTCTGTCTCCCTAACCTCACTCATACCCTGTCCCCCATTCTGTCTCCCTAACCTCACTCATACCCTGTCCCCCATTCTGTCTCCCTAACCTCACTCATACCCTGTCTCTATTCTGTCTCCCTAACCTCACTCATACCCTGTCCCCCATTCTGTCTCCCTAACCTCACTCATACCCTGTCTCCCATTCTGTCTCCCTAACCTCACTCATACCCTGTCTCCCATTCTGTCTCCCTAACCTCACTCATACCCTGTCTCCCATTCTGTCTCCCTAACCTCACTCATACTCTGTCTCCCATTCTGTCTCCCTAACCTCACTCATACCCTGTCCCCCATTCTGTCTCCCTAACCTCACTCATACCCTGTCTACCATTCTGTCTCCCTAACCTCACTCATACCCTGTCTCCCATTCTGTCTCCCTAACCTCACTCATACCCTGTCTCCCATTCTGTCTCCCTAACCTCACTCATACCCTGTCTCCAATTCTGTCTCCCTAACCTCACTCATACCCTGTCCCCCATTCTGTCTCCCTAACCTCACTCATACCCTGTCTCCCATTCTGTCTCCCTAACCTCACTCATACCCTGTCTCCCATTCTGTCTCCCTAACCTCACTCATACCCTGTCACCCATTCTGTCTCCCTAACCTCACTCATACCCTGTCTCCCATTCTGTCTCCCTAACCTCACTCATACCCTGTCACCCATTCTGTCTCCCTAACCTCACTCATACCCTGTCTCCCTTTCTGTCTCCCTAACCTCACTCATACCCTGTCTCCCATTCTGTCTCCCTAACCTCACTCATACCCTGTCCCCCATTCTGTCTCCCTAACCTCACTCATACCCTGTCTCCCATTCTGTCTCCCGAACCTCACTCATACCCTGTCTCCCATTCTGTCTCCCTAACCTCACTCATACCCTGTCTCCCTTTCTGTCTCCCTAACATTTATTCATACCCTGTCTGCCTTTCTGTCTCCCTCTCTTCCTGTCTTGCTCTCTTCCTCACTGTCTCCCTCTCTTCCTAACTGTCTCCCTCTCTTCCTAGCTGTCTCCCTCTCTTCCTCACTGTCTCCCTCTCTTCCTAATGGTCTCCCTCTCTTCCTAGCTGTCTCCCTCTCTTCCTCACTGTCTCCCTCTCTTCCTAATGGTCTCCCTCTCTTCCTAGCTGTCTCCCTCTCTTCCTCACTGTCTCCCTCTCTTCCTAATGGTCTCCCTCTCTTCCTAGCTGTCTCCCTCTCTTCCTCACTGTCTCCCTCTCTTCCTAATGGTCTCCCTCTCTTCCTCACTGTATCCCTCTCTTCCTCACTGTCTCCCTCTCTTCCTAATAGTCTCTCTCTCTTCCTAGCTGTCTCTCTCTCTTTCTCTTCTTCATTTTCTCCTCCTGTTCTACTTCTCCTCTTCCTTCCCTCCATTTTGTTTCAGGGGCATGAGGCAGAGTGGTGAATCTATACAGTAGGCTACAAACTAACTCTCCTATTCTGAATGCCAGAGGGCCTGCATTAATTACTACCCTTCTCCCTTCATGTGTGACAGTGCACAACTACGCTATCCAACACACAACACTGTACTGTATGTATGAGTGTGTATGTGTGTATGTACGTGTCAGTGTGTGAGTGTGCACTTGGGTATGTGTGTTACTGTGCAGTGGGGTTGTATGTTTGTTTGAGAAGGGGTGTGAGCTGTGTGTGTGTGTAATCCCAAGGTAGCACGCAGAATGAAAGCAGATTACAGTTGTGAGTGACCAGTTCCAGGCATTCTAATGTTATTGATTAAAAACAGCAGGGGGTCCAGGCACTGAGCCCTGCTGATATTCTCTCCCCTGCCACTACAAAGTCACACTTTGTGTAGATATCATCTAATTCTCTTAGAGGACTGTATGAAAGTAGTTGATTGGCTTGAGGCATTAAAGTCTGTCTGGGTTTAAATTTGAATTAGAATTTTCCTTCACTTCCTGTAAGCATATACATCTAGTCGTTCTCTTATGTGCAAGAATATTTGTTGTTATCCTCGTTCGCTAATATCGTACTGTAGCTAGAATATAACACTTTGCTGATGATCCAGTTATAATACATTATAAGACTAATATAATGTCTAATTATGATCTCCTAATGATCATGACCAAATATCAGCCATTTCGAGTTAGCTGTGTGTGTGTGTGTGTGTGTGTGTGTGTGTGTGTGTGTGTGTGTGTTTGCGTGTACGTGTGCATGTGTGTGTTTCCAAGTGTGTACATGTTAAAGTTAGCATCAGTTCATATGAGGAGACAGTATGGGGGTTGGGTGGACTGAGTGTTCAGCTGGAGCTGCTGCTAGCAGCCTTCACTGACTGAACCAACTCACTTTGAGGTTAGTGTGAACACAGCAGGGGTCTCTCTACAAAACCCATGGACAAATGTCATCAGTCCTGAAGCCTCCCCCAGTCTCCCTCTGCCTCCCCCTTTCCTCCCCTCTTCCTCACCCAGCCCTGACCAATCAGCTTTATCAGGCCTGTGTTATTGCAAAGAGACAGGACAACAACAACAACAATAACAACAAGTAGAGAGAAAACGGAGATATAGAGGGAATGTGTGTGTATCTTGTAAACAGCTGTTGAGACGATAAGTGAAACACAGTGAATTGGGTTCAATGAGAAGAAGAATCTCTGTAGTTATGTTCAAATGTATTCTCTCTTCCTTCCCCCCATTATCTTATCTCATAAGACCAAGATTGTGGCGGCAACAACAGGTAGAGTTAGCAGTGTAACAACAATCATTAACTCTAAGCTCATTCCATCTGTTTCCATTGCTAGAAGAAGGAAATGTTGACTGGAGAGATGGAGGGATGGAGAGATGGAGGGATGGAGGTGATGGAGGGATGAAGGTTATGGAGAGATGGAGGGATGGAGAGATGGAGGGATGGAGGGTTGGAGGTGATGGAGAGATGGAGGGATAGAGAGATGGAGGGATGGAGAGATGGACAGATGGAGGGATGGAGGTGATGGAGGGATGGAGAGATGGAAGGATGGAGAGAAGGATGGATGAAGGAAACAAGGAGTGCTCTTGGTTTTAACTTAACAATTATCTTTCATGTCGGTATAGCTAGCTAGCTAGCTGAAATTACCAGTTCTCCTCACTGGAAGCCAATTAGATTTCTGTCCATGAGTGTTTTAATCAGTAGTGGTGGTAATTGGGAACCCCCTGCTGTGTGTGTGCGGCTGGGGACAGAACAGAAGATGGAGGCACAAAGCCACACATGGATGTGCAGGCAGCCATATTGGGCTTCAGACAGGAACAATTACATGATGCTTACAAAGATTGAGATATATGAAAGACTCAAACAAACAATCCGCTGTCTAATAGTCAGATGGTCTGCTGTATATCAATGAAAGAAAAAAGTCATGTTCATTGCAAAACTTTTGCGAATCAGGGAGAAGTTAGAAAACTTGTGCTTGGGTTGCAAAATTCCAGTCATTTAAAAAACGTTCCCCCGGTTTTCCAGAAATCCTGGTTGGAAGATATCCGGAATTAGGAGGGAATCTTTTGCAGAAAGTTACCAGGTTTTTGCATCCCTACAAATGATTTGGAAGTGTAGAGGCTGGAGAGGTTTACTATGGTGCATTTCTAGCTGCTTACAGCAATGTGATGTGATTAACTTACTTTTCATTGAGGAAGATGAAGGGTGTGAGGGTATGATGTGATGGTGAATGTCGTAAAATAGATATCCATATTATTATAATGTAAAAAAGATATCCATAGTATTTCAATGTAAAAGAGATATTCATATTATTATAATGTAAAAAAGATATCCATAGTATTATAATGTAAAAGAGATATCCATAGTATTTCAATGTAAAAGAGATATCCATAGTATTACAATGTCAAAGAGATATCCATAGTATTTCAATGTAAAAGAGATATCCATAGTATTTCAATGTAAAAGAGATATCCATAGTATTATAATGTAAAAGAGTTATCCATAGTATTTCAATGTAAAAGAGATATCCATAGTATTTCAATGTAAAAGAGATATCCATAGTATTATAATGTAAAAGAGATATCCATAGTATTTCAATGTAAAAGAGATATCCATAGTATTTTAATGTAAAATATATATCCATAGTATTTTAATGTAAAATAGATATGCATAGTATTTTAATGTAAAATAGATATCCATGATATTTCAATGAGACTCACCTGGATGAATATAAATGATGTGGGCTCTTTTACCCATCCTTCCTACTCACTTCTAACAATTTACTATTTACTACTTATCTTTGTCAGTAGTACATGTTTTTTTTTTATCTTGTATGTCTGTCAATCACAACATTGTAAGGAATTGTCATTATTACAGTATCCTGACATTCTCTGTGGAATAGGTGAAGGTCAAATCTTTTGTCTGGTGCTGTAAAACACAGTGAGAGGACATATTGAAGGAGATGTTGTATTTAAGACTAAGAACAATGTCAATATACCTCCACAGCTTCTATATAAAAGACGATCGATGTGTCTATCTGCTGACACAGTTGTTGCCACGGACAGAACCCATACACTCAATTCATAGCCAGTATCTTCCATCATATAATTAAAGTCATTTTCTCCTCATTTTCAGCTGCTGTTCCTCGCTGCAATTTCTTACAATCATGTTTCATAATGTTGAAAGTCAGCTGTATGGAGAGAAATAGAGCTGTGGCATTTGCAATTTGCAAGATTTAATTAGTTATACTCAATACACAATCACTCCCCACTTGTTCTCTCTGCGAATAATATTTGTCACAGAAGAGTTCAAATGAATGTCTGTGGCAGAGGGGGAAATCAGGAAATCATATTATTACCTATTTAGTTTTCACATTCCATTCATTTATCCTTTACATTCACATGCTAAACATTGTGTTTCATATTGAGCCATGAGTCAGGTCAGTTTAATAGATAGGCAGAATTCACCCCAATTTCACACAATAAGGAAAACATAAAACATAACATGAAAAGTAATTAAACGTATCCACAAAGCATCTCAGAGAAAATGTTGATCTAGGGTCAGTTGCCTTCTAGTTTGCCATTTATCATAATGAATACTATTATATAAACAGATCCTAGACCAGCACTCCTACTCTGAGACACTCTGGATACAGGCCCAGGTCTCCCTAATCTTCCCAGGTCTTAACATGTGAAATACCTACGCAGTCTAGGTAGTGCGGTCCTTGAGCATTATCTAAGAGTTCATCTATATATTACTATAAGTACCATATAGTTCAGACAATTAAATATTGATAGTATCTCTAATCGTTTTTCAAAAATGCATCAGATGTCGAGTTAGCACAAAGGATATAGAGTGTAGTGGTTGTTTAATGGTTATTTCTGTACTTTGGGAATAAAATAGAAAAGAGAAAGTTTCAGGTCCTTGTCACCCTCCACCCCCTTCACCCCCGTCACTCCCCTCACCCCCAACCCCTCCATGTCGGGGTGCTGTGAACTCTTTTATGTCGGCCACCACACCATGTCTAATGGCCCCTGCTGAGACAAGCGTCCTGCTCCCTGCTGCTCCCAGCACCAGTTGCCATCAAGAGGATTGTGGATAAATAAAAACCATAGAAATTGGGGCTTGAAATGTTGGGGTGTAGCCTCCCCCAAAAGCCCCCAAAACCTTAAACCCGCATCTGTTGCTTGCTGTTGTCATGTACATGAAAGTTGATCACACATGGGATAAGATGTGTCTCCTCAGCTCCTCTCTGTTTCAACACAAACATGGCAGAATATTTCCTTTCTTCAATCTTATTTTATTAGATGGATTTTTTTACATTTAAATCTTTTTGTCTATGTTGGCGTTAATGCTGAGGTTTTGTAGGCCTTGTTTCCACTTAGTGCTTGAATAGTGGGTAATCTCACTTGCTGGTAACATCCTGAAGAAGGTGAGCATCATTTTTCATTTCTAATCATTCTAACATATCTCACAATCCTGAATAGGCTGCTTGCTACTGCTCTACTAAATGCCCTATAGCCTATGTGGGAGCTATACAAAGGGATCAGCAATGCTGCATTACATTGAAGCTACTTATATTCTAATCAAAACAGTGGGAATTATATTTTCAAAGGATTTCAAGAAGAGAAGATGGCTTGTCAATTTTGAGCCTGTCTGTGGATCCTTTCCTGTGCCATGCCGTTGACTGCCAGCCTGCTCAAAGACAGTGTGTCTAATATAACTATTGGTGTGCAGGAAAGGAAAACAATCATTAAAATAACCTCCAGAACGTTCTGATTCTGGAACTAGCTGAATGTCTCTTAGCGTATTGTGGTTTAAGCAGGGAGGGGATGCTGAGAATCAGAACCTTACAGCTGGCAGAGAGAGACAGAGAAACCCTCCTCCCCCATCCCCATCCGTTAACATACAAACACAGTGAGCCTGGGAGACACATCAGTCGGCTTTCACCCTCTGCTATGTGTCTCTTTGTCTGCCTGTCTGAAAATGGGTGTAATTTTGAAGCGAGAAATCAGGCGTTGCTGAAACGACTTCAGTGGCCCAAAACTAAAGCATTATTTTATAAACTGAAATATGATTTTCACTTTCTCCTAACATGTCAGTTTGTATCGATGACTCTCTCCATTTTGTTGGCAAAGCTTTTTCTGTGTGTGTGTGTGTGTGTGTGTGTGTGTGTGTGTGTGTGTGTGTGTGTGTGTGTGTGTGTGTGTGTGTGTGTGTGTGTGTGTGTGTGTGTGTGTGTGTGTGTGTGTGTGTGTGACAGTAGAGGTGGGGGGACCTCTGTTTACCTCTCCACAGTCTCAGCTGTTCTTTGTTTTGCTCCCCATGAAGAGACTGACAGACACATAGAGAGACTGACAGACACACAGTAGAGGTCATTTGTACCAAACTAATTCATGCAATAGACAGCACAAGAAGGAGGAGTAACCACACAGTGGTCATATAACATGGAGATGAGCCCCACACAAAGCATGGAGTCACGCTCCTTCAAGTAGGACAATCTACAATTTAGAAAATGACAATTAAAAATACATAAATAAGCTCAAGTAGTATTGGTGCAGAACAGGGAAGAGAACAGGGAAGAGTTGATGGGAAACGCTGTGCATTTTTTATCCACGGATAAATAAAGAGACGGCATATAAAGGGGTGGGTTTTGTCATTGTGTGAGAAATATAAACACAGATGAGTTGTGTCTTTGATTTGTTCCTGCTTTTCAATCGACACAGCGGGATGTTCTAAAGAACTTGGCCTCTTTGCATTTTGGGTAAATAGGCACCATGGACCCTGCATGATGAGATTATATTCTCCCCGTCTCTCGTTTTTTCTTTCTCTCTAAACACAAAAACTGCATTTCTGTTTTTCACCAACGTCCCCGGTGATTTTTCCATCCCCCCGTCATGCTTTGATACATTTTTTGCCACTACATAGCACAATTTCATTGTTTTACTGCTTCTGTCATGTACTGTGATTTCGGGCTGCTGCTAAAGGAAGGAAAATATACACTTTGTTCATCGATAGTCAACCAGTCTGCTGTAACAGTACCAGCACATTATCTTTTTATTTGTATTTATTTTACCTTTATTTAACTAGGCAAGTCAGTTAAGAACAAATTCTTATTTACAATGACGGCCTACCAGAAGGCATAAGGCCTCCTGCGGGGACGGGGGCTGGGATTAAAAATAAAAATACATTAAATAAAAATATAGGACAAAACACACATCACGACAAGAGAGACAACACAACACTACATAAAGAGAGACCTAAGACAACAACATAGCATGGCAGCAACACATGACAACACAGCATGGTAACAACACAACATGACAACAACATGGTAACAACAACATGGCAGCAGCACAAAACATGGTACAAACATTATTGGGCACAGACAACAGCACAAAGGACAAGAAGGTAGAGACAACAATATAGCTTATTCACAGCTAAGTTTACAGCAAAATAATGTGGCATTTGGATTGGGACAATGGGCTTAGCAAGTCACCACTAAGAAATAAAATACAAGCAATTTTTATGAAAGTCATTCATGTTGAATGAAAGCATTTCCTTCAAAATCTTGTTTGTGTACAGAAGTCAGTGGGTTGAAAATCAAGATCAAGGTGCTGTGAAATGTTTTGCTGCAGTCTTCATCTGCAGTCCCAGAATGTGCCATACCAATGCAAGCCAATTTCCAATAGAATACCTCTAACCTTCATAATGTGAGGTAAATCTCTTGTTCGATTTAGACTGAGATATAAAAGAAATAAGTCATGTTTTGAAGCTCAAAACTCTTAGAACCAATCAACTTAATATTTAAACACAATATATATGTTGTGTATAAGACAATATGTTTCAGTCATTGGCCAATTTGTTTGCAAATTGCAGTGTATAGTGATTAGCTCCAACATAAAAGCACCAAACAATGGATGTTCTGCATCACTCAGCCATTTTGTTCCTTCTCTTACGACATCTACGGCCTTGTGAATCTTTTGTTAAGGTTATTGTCAGTGGAGGAGGACGCCGTTAAATTCGATGAAGAGGATTGGATTTCTCAGACTGTGCTAGCTGGATTTCTCAGAACGTCTGTATATTACATCTGCTAAATATGTCTATGTGACCAATAAAATGTGATTTATATTCTAGAATTCTAAATGACGATAGATTGCACCAAAATATGGAGCTTCAAAACGAAGGAAGTACCCTTCTTAAGAGTATAGGCTATTTATCTTTGATTAGAAAAGAATGATAATCTGTGTCTGACTAAAACACTGCAAAAGAGGACTTTAAATAGATCATGGCCAGTCTTTGTCCCCTAAATGGATTCAAAAACTGGCCAGACAGACAAGAGGGCCTAAATCCGACCATTGTTCATGTGGGCGCTTCACTGTAACCTCAGCCAGGAGTACATATCATACAAAAGGTACCTTACTGGAAACCCTTTCCAACGGATCTGAAACAGCCCAGGCAGTGAGACGGCCTTGTAACTTCTGTTGTAGACAACAGAACTGTTGATTGATGCTCAATGGAGTTAGGTGTCTGAATATCATTGATCACCTCTTTATTAAACAGGATAAACATCTTAGTTCTGCATATCTGTTAAATATGCCATGGTCTAGTGATTGTGTCTCAGAGTATGGGTCATTTTCAGTCAGAGAGATAGGCATATCCAAATAACAATAGTAATGGAAATGTAATATTGAATTGTTATTGCTTTAGAGGACATTCAATGATGTTACACTTTAGAGGGAATACACTTAGAATTTGCTTTTAGGAGATATGAAAATGTATCCTCTTTCAATACGCCACAATTACAAAATGTAATATACTTTACATTTTACCACAGCTGGAATTCAATGAAACTCACCATTGCAATGCGTACACATAGTCTGTTTCTATACTATTAGCCGTATCTACACTCATTTATCTGAAATAGAGAATCATATATACTGTGACCTGGTGATAGGTTTTTACAGCAACCAAAATCATTGTGATTTTTATTTCACAATGGGAAAAAGAGCTACTGACTGAATGATGCAAAGCGTGTTCGATTGAATCCCTTTATTTATCAATTGTTTATTTCTTATTATATTTTGTTGTCATAATAATATGTTGGACAGAGTGACCTGTAGAAGAAATGTCTTGCATTGCAAATTCTGCAATGTTAATTCATGTCAATACTGAAAAGATCATCAATTTCAGTAGCAGACCATATTACTTTCCACTCCTTAACCTTGCATTAATGGAATCATTGAAATATGGTAGTTTGAGTGCCATTTAACTAATATATTTGATCTAAAAAGTCAAAGTCTACACAGTAAAATACTACAAATTAATAGTTGTTATTTTACACACAGATATATATTTACATTTTTGTTATCTTAACATTTATCCTCTTTCATTCTGATAATGGATCGAAAGATTAATGTTAGATATCTTTGTCTATAACAGGTACATTTGTTATGCTTTTTCTTTCTATTTTCAGGGTTGATCTAATGTGATAAAGACAGAGCAACATGGCCGTTTCAGGGTTCATCTAATGTGATAAAGACAGAGCAGCATGGTCGTTTCAGGGTTGATCTAATGTGATAAAGACAGAGCAACATGGTCGTTTCAGGGTTGATCTAATGTGATAAAGACAGAGCAACATGGCCGTTTCAGGGTTGATCTAATGTGATAAAGACAGAGCAACATGGTCGTTTCAGGGTTGATCTAATGTGATAAAGACAGAGCAACATGGTCGTTTCAGGGTTGATCTAATGTGATAAAGACAGAGCAACATGGCCGTTTCAGGGTTGATCTAATGTGATAAAGACAGAGCAACATGGCCGTTTCAGGGTTGATCTAATGTGATAAAGACAGAGCAACATGACCGTTTCAGGGTTTATCTAATGTGATAAAGACAGAGCAACATGGCCGTTTCAGGGTTAATCTAATGTGATAAAGACAGAGCAACATGGCTGCTTCAGGGTTGATCTAATGCGATAAAGGCAGAGCAACATGGCCGTTTCATTGCATTTCCATTTCTAAGAATACCTACAGTTATCAATATCTTTATAGTATTCTGGTACATACTGTAGAGTTGAGGCTGGTGTGATGAACTATCTCTCATCTCATGAAAATGTAATTCTTCACAGGTTAAGATATTTGTGCACAAATGTGTTTGTTATTGAGTCTTTGCAGGGCGTCAGTCGGTCCAACAACAGAACAGACTCATGTTGTAGGGATGGATGACCAACACTTTAAGCCGTGGTGTTGAGCCTAACAATGAGGTTCAATACACAAAAGGGTCCGTCGGCTAGTCTGACATTGTTGTCTAAGCAGCTTTACAAAGAAAGGATATTTGTAGAGACTTTTGCATCTGAGTTGTCAGATGTGACACTGTGCGCTAGCAGTATAGTAAAACACCAACTCTGAAAAAGGTTGGCTAGTCAGAAGAATTACATCCTATTTGATTTGATATTTGATATTATGTTGATGACCTTGAATATGTTGCTTGTATTTATACTTACACAGGTAGAATTATATAGTACAAGTGAATATTACTTATTTATTAACAGCGACAGGTGTATACTGTAGGTACAGGCAGTTACATGGCATTTATGGCTTGCTAATACTGTTGTTGAAATCATTTTATTTTCATCAGATTTAAAACAATAGACTAAATCACAGCGATAGTATGTTTAATCAAATATCTACTTAACTATTTCCCCCTACATATTTTAGCGGTATTTGTGTCAATGCTCCTCAGAGGAGTGAGAGGAGGTAGAGCTAGTCACTCTAAACCATTCTGTGTTTTTATTTGACCATGGGGAAAAAGAACTACACCGGTTCCATTCAACTGAGACCTCAGTATTTCTGTCTCCTGAAGTAGGAAGTCAAAAATAACATGTATTTCCTGAACATAGCTCTATCATTTAAATCAAATCTAATTTTATGGGTCACATGCACATACTTAGCAGATGTTATTGCGGGTGTAGTGAAATGCTTGTGTACCTAACTACAACAGTGCAGTAGTATCTAGTAGTGACTAGCTATAGCTCAATGCAACAATACATCAAATCTAAAAGTAAAAGAATGGAATGAAGAAATATATAAATACTTAAACGAGCAATGTCAGAGTGGCATAGACTAAAATACAGTAGAATAGCATACAGTATATACTTATGAGACGAGTAAAGCAGTATATAAACATTACTAACATGACTATTATTAAGTAGTATATAAACATTATTAACATGACTATTATTAAGTAGTATATAAACATTATTAACATTACTATTATTAAGTAGTATATAAACATTACTAACATTAGTATTATTAAGTAGTATATAAACATTACTAACATTACTATTATTAA
This sequence comes from Salmo salar, assembly GCF_905237065.1. Taxonomy (NCBI): domain Eukaryota; kingdom Metazoa; phylum Chordata; class Actinopteri; order Salmoniformes; family Salmonidae; genus Salmo; species Salmo salar. The sequence continues at coordinate 12,989,551 of NC_059443.1, forward strand.
GTAGTATATAAACATTACTAACATGACTATTATTAAGTAGTATATAAACATTATTAACATGACTATTATTAAGTAGTATATAAACATTATTAACATGACTATTATTAAGTAGTATATAAACATTACTAACATTACTATTATTAAATAGTACATAAACATTACTAACATTACTATTATTAAGTAGTATATAAACATTACTAACATGACTATTATTAAGTAGTACATAAACATTACTAACATGACTATTATTAAGTAGTATATAAACATTACTAACATTACTATTATTAAGTAGTATATAAACATTACTAACATTACTATTATTAAGTAGTATATAAACATTACTAACATGACTATTATTAAGTAGTATATAAACATTACTAACATGACTATTATTAAGTAGTATATAAACATTACTAACAGGACTATTATTAAGTGACTAGTGTTCCATTATTAAAGTGAGCCGTGATTCCATGTCTATGTACATAGAGCAGCAGCCTCTAAGGTGCAGGGTTGAGTAACTGGGTGGTTTATGTCATTAATTGTAGCGTGAGTGTAATGACGTACACATATAGTAGGTAGTGTAAATATTTCTATATTTCATAAAGACACACTGCTCTTAGGTACTCTACTTTATGACATTGGAGGCCCTATATAAATCTTATTACTCAAAGTCAAATTCAAAATGACTTTTATTTCCTGAGAGGGAACATCATGTGTAGTGACGGATTGCTACATACAAGACATAACAACATAGCACACAGAACATGTACAGTATAAAGGATTGGAAGCGTTATATGCAATCACAGGCTATATATTTTTATTTTTATTTTATTTTATTTTTTAACTTTATTTATCATGGCAAGTCAGTTATATATATATAAATATATGCATATTTACAATACAAATAAATAAATACTTCAAGAGTTGAGCAGTTTGATAGACGTTGGCACCAAACTAGAAGCTGCTTAGGTTTATATGGGAGAGCTGTATAGCTGTGCCTGGAGGGTAGGGGGCTATGCTAGTCATTCAGTGTGTTAAGTCAAAGGCTATTTGTTCCCCCTTCTTTCTCACTCTTTTTTTGTAGATGTCACTGAGGGGTTCCTGGCAAGTTGCTCCAATGACCTTTCCACTGATTCTCACCTCTATTAAAGATTTATACATTGAATTATTTAACACATAGGAACTTCATACTATGATAAACAGTAACTACCCATTGCTGGCAGTATTTATTTTATTTTATTGGAAACTATGTTTTGGATGGAATTGGAATTGGAATTGTAGGTCGGCAATGCAGTAGAACGAAGACATTAATGGATTGTAATGTTAGATGCTGTATTTGTTGTGCTTGACCCATTGTTCTCAACTAGGAGGTAGAATCCCCTTATATTTCAACCCTGCAACTGCACAGGCAGAGGTGTACAATAGTTACTGCCAGTGCCCTCCCTATGTCTGTCTATTACCACTGTGAACAGAGGGCCCCAGGGCCCTGGTGGATTGTTATGAAATTTGCTGTATTTGTTGAATGTGAATACTTATTTCAACATTATAGGAGTAAGGACAGGTATTTCTTTAATTTTTACTTCAGTTTATTTTAGTAAATACTTTCTTAACACTTATTTTTCTTAAAACTGCATTGTTGGTTAAGGGCTAGTAAGTAAGAAATTCATTGTAAGGTCTACACCTGTTGTATTCGGCAAATGTGACAAACAAAATGTAATTCGATTTTTAATTTGAGGTAGAAATGTATTGTATCCCCCTCATGTCTACATGTTACAGAGGAACCCAGGGCCCTGGTGGCTCACCTTGCCTTGCACCTACTACTATTGTCTCTGCAAGGATGTAGGATCAGGCCCTTTGGCTGAGTAGAGGTCAGAGGACACAATCCTATGTGCACACAAGTGGGTTTAAAGTGCCCCCTGCTTTCACAGGGGAAGAAAAGAGACCCTCCCCTCAGCATATAGCATCAATTCCAGCAGCTTCCCAAGGGACCAAGTTCTTTCTCTTGCATCCGGGTGCTGTTCCTCTCGCTCTCTTGCTCTCTCTCACTTTCTCACAGACAAACACACACAGCCTAATGTAACCAATCACAACAGAGCTTGATGAGTAACCCCAGCCTTTCGTAAGCCCTCCTGGCAGTGACTGAGACCTGTGACTTCCCCAGTACACGTGAACCCATTGGGAGAGAATAGGCTTTGCACATGTAATCCTTGTCTCTATGTTTATTTTTGGTGCCTAGACTCTTTCCTTCAGAGGGGAGAATGTGTGCACGCAAAAGGCCTGATGAATCTGCACTGTGTGTGTGTGTGTGTGTGTGTGTGTGTGTGTGCGCGCGTGTGTGTGTGTGTGTGTGTGTGTGTGTGTGTGTGTGTGTGTGTGTGTGTGTGTGTGTGTGTGTGTGTGTGTGTGTGTGTGTGTGTGTGTGTGTGTGTGTGTGTGTGTGTGTGTGTGTGTGTGTGTGTGTGTGTGTGTGTGTGAGCATGTGAGCATGTGATTTATACCAATGTACTGTAATGACAATCTAACTATTGTGGGAAGGGATTCAAATGAAATATCTCAGTATTCATGTAGTATTGAAAAGCACATTTCAAGTACTCCTGATAATCTGGTAATACAAATATAGATAATTTTAACAAAATGAAAGGGTGCAGGAACAATAGTTATATTTTTTCCCATAGTGCACGTTTCTCACAATATGCAACATGGTCATGATTGAATCTTGCCCAACAAGTATTATTATGTTACTGTATATTTTTTATTACACAGATTACACTCTGAATATTTTCCCACATCATCACCTTAGTTTTCAACACAAACAATTCAAATCAGACTAGTGTCAGTGGTATTTCTCTGAAATTCTATCCTCCATTATGAGTGTTTTGTCAAAGTAACACCCACAAACCATATAGAACCAGTTGATGGCTTGACAATGCCTCTTTTGTCATTGGATAATTTGATCAATAATCATAGTATGCACCTTCTTTTTTTTTCTCTCGAAGAGCTACTGTTTTCAGAAATATATACATTTCTGAAGATTCCTATTGTGGATCTGAAAATCTATGTGTTATGCACTTATTATCATAGTAATTGAAATATACTTTATGCACTTTGTCTATTTATGATTTATCAGTGGGTTTCACAGTAACAGTTCTCTCCCTCATTAGTTTTTTGTTTTACCCTCCCCACTCAGACCACTCCCAGACAGTCCTAGCAAAATTCTAGCTTGAGAAATAGTTTTTTTGCTAAAAAGCTGTTTTGGTCCATTTGAATGGAAATCTATTACAATAAGGTACTTAATTGTTACCCAGAAATGATTTGATATTGATTTAAAAATGGCTGCATTGGGCCTTCAATATAATTGTTTTGCCTTGGAATCTACATTTACAATAATGTACTGTTATCCATTCAAACCTTGCATATTGACTTGGATACTGAATATAATGTCTTAATGTTTACACCCTGACTGTTCATCAGAACGTATTGAGGTCAAAACAGATCTACAGGATTTTTTGGGGAACAAATGTAATTTATCACTGATGTAATTCTAGTAATATTTTTGTATAAACGATCGTTGGCACGTCACATCTAGGCCTAGTGTTCATTATATATTCCTGCCAATACAATTCCCTTAAAAACAATATTGTAAATAAAGATGTGAAACGAATCTCTGTGTCCATATAATAATGTCACCTGAAGGTTATCTATAAGAGAGTTTTTTTTGGTCAGGTGAGTACTACACTTAATAAAGTACTGACAAAGGCCCAACATTTGGGGTCACATTTGGCAAACCTCTGCTCCCAGGCAACTGAGACCCTGCTTTATTTTTGGACAGGAATCCTCCTGACCATGAAAGTTTAGGTAAGAAAGTCTACTGCAGTGCCTTGATGGCCATATTTTGCGGAGAGTATAGTTGTTACTGTACATACTTTTAGATTCTCATGCAATTAACAACTCATTCCTTGTGTGAATCTAATTTATTTATTTTATTGTCCATTTTTTTTTATCATTTCAGATGAGTCTCTGTTTTAATTTTATTTTTACATTAGACTTGAATTGATTGCATTGAAATGGAATTGACACCAACCCTGTAAAACATCCAAGATTAAACCCATTTTTCATGAGCTGAAATAGAAGATCCTAGAAATGTTCCCTACGCACAAAAAACGTATTTCTCTCAAACGTTGTGCACAAATTTGTTCTCATCCCTGTTAGTGAGCATTTATCGTTTTCCAAAATAATCCATCTACCTGACAGGTGTGACATATCAAGAAGCTGATTTAACGGCATGATCATGACACAGGTGCACCTTGTGCTGAGGACAATAAAAGGCCACCTATGCCCTCCCAGGCCCACCCATGGCTATGCCCCTGCCCAGTCATGTGAAATCCATAGATTAGGGCATAATTTATTTATTTTAATTGACTAATTTCCTTCTATAAACTGTAACTCAGTAAAATCTTTTAAATGGTTGTGTTTATATTTTTGTTAAGTATTTATTGCACTGCCATATTTTTTTCTGATTGCAGCTTCCTTGTGGGGAATATTAATCTTCTAGGATGTTATTCACAAAGGGATATTCAGGTATACTAAATCTATCTCAAGGCCATCAGACTGCTAAACAGCAATCCCTAACTCAGAAAGGCTGCTGCCTACATTGAGACCCAATCACTGGCCACTTTAATAAATGGATCACTAGTCACTTTAAACAATGCCACATTAAATAATGCCACTTTAATAATGTTTACATATCTTACATTAATCATATAATATGTATATACTGTATTTTATACCATCTATAGCACCTTGACTATGCCACTCAGCCATCGCTCATCCATATATTTCTATGTACACATTCTCATTCACCCCTTTAGATTTGTGTGTATTAGGTAGTTGTTAGGTATTACTGCACTGTCGGAACTAGAAGGACAAGCATTTCGCTACACTCGCATGATCTGTTAACCATGTGTATGTGACCAATACAATTTGATTTGTATGATAAAGTATTCAGTACTAGATAAATATGACACAATGTTATGGAAAATATAGAAAGGAAATCAAGGTGATCATAAAACCATCATGTATCTTGAGTCATGACTGTTGCAACATTATATGGAATCAGCAGAATCGTTTTGAAAAAAATAAACAGTTCCTACACACACTACATTCCAAATACCCTTAGTATATTCTGAGCAGTGCCTAGGCTAGAGATAAGCTATTTTCAGATATGCAGTAGAACTAAATGCCTCTGAGAACGTTTTATAACATTGTGAATGTCTCTTAGTAAATTCAGTTGAAACAATAAGCTGTCCGTTTTAAGATTCCGTACAGAAGTACTGCAATTTTTGGAAAATGATGTGATGTCCATTGAAGAATTTTGCAGTCCAATCCATAGATGCATTCCTGGTCTTCATCCTAATTTATGGAAAAGGTACACTGCCGGAACTTCATACCATCTGGATTCATACGCCGATTTTATGATCAGGATTTGTTCTTTCCTTTTATGAAATACAACACATTATAGTTGTATGAAGTTGTTTTAAGATTATTTCTAATATACATATATATATAACGGACTTCACTTTGATAATTTGATAAAGACCATGATATGGTATCTATTTTATTCCTACATGCGGAAGGATAGAGTTGCCACATAATTGTAATTCGGTCTATTACAGTGCGACGCCATCTTAAATCCAATGATTCAACAGCAGTAGCCAAGTTGTTCCTTGACTGCTGAGGGGGTAGTCGAAGGACTCGCTGGTGATTGTAATTTTAACGTATTTTTATTTATTTTTCTCCCCACGAGGCGTTGGCTTTATCCACCTAAACGCGAGGAGACCGATTTGTGGCTTTTGACAAGGGTAGGCATCTTCGTTCATTTTTTATATATTTTTTTATTTGGATTTGACATCGATGTATTGCGTTGTATTTGGTTGGTAGCTAGCTAAGTTAGCTAGTTTGTAGGCAAATGTTTTCCGCAGTCCAAAGGCGGTGGCAAGCAATCTGATTATCAGCGCATCGTGATCACGACAACTGGAGTCGTACAGAATTGATTGGAATTCACAAATACAGTTTTATCAAACTCATTTAATTCATTTTTAGCCAGTTAGCCATGGTGGTAGCAGGCTGCGCCATGGCCCGGACACTCCCCGCTAGCTAGCGTTTGCTAGTTGCCGTAAACGAGGTGATTTGCTAGCTAGGTCAACATTCCGGCGCTCTGACTCATGTTAGTGGTCGTGAGAAACAACTGTCTAGTTAGCAACTATTGATACAGCTGACTGGAACGTTTTGCCCTGTTACTTTTCAATTGGCTTGAACTGGAAGACATTTAAGTAACGTTAGCAAGCTAGTTAAGACTAATGAGGGAGAGAACATTTTTCAATCAAGCAGCTAACGTTGTCTGGCTAACTAGATAATAGTAAAAGGTTCAATTTTTGCTAGTGTCACTAGCTACGTCGAAATGGATGGCAATAGCGCAAACACTATCCCACGTCCAACAGTAACTTTAAATTCATCAACTGATTTTATTGTAAGTAACGTAATTTCAATGTAAGATGCCAATTGTAACTAAGTGGATGTTAGCTGACATTATCAAAGTCAACAAAATATTGTTTAATTTCGTCAAACGTGATATTGCAGTCAAAGCAAGTTTTGTTTTAGGAACTGGGTAAAACTTTTACTGGTCGTCAATTTAAACAAAGACCGACAAATTCCTTAGCCGTTGTGATTTGAGAGGATGTTGAGGAGGAGCTTGACTGAAATTTGAGTCGTTGTTGCTCATCGGAAATTCGGGCAGACTGAAGTGGACTTGGTTGTAATGTGGGGGTGGGGAGCTAGCTCGATGGTGGAAGATTTTTCTGCTCTTGCCACCAATTTCTAGGGAAACACAGCGGAACTACTCCGGAAATACCCCATAAAGAACCCAACGTTGTTTTTAATCGGGATCATCTCACGCCTGCAAATAATATTTTCACCGTGGAGGTGACTTGATATTTGGAAGAAACGTGCATGATGTCTTTGCCTTGGACATTGTAACGTGTATCTTATTGTTTGTTAGGCTACAAAATATTGACAATACAATACCGTTGCCACGGACTTTGCCGTGATTCATCTACCCACTAACATTTTCATACTTTCCTGGAGGGTTGGTGGCTTGCTAAATCACAGTAAGTTATCGAAACTTCGGTCTTGAGCAAGGTATGACACATACCTCTGAATTCATTGTTTCTGAGAATGAAATTGAGGTTTTAGAATTTGATGCCGTACTTTTCATGCCCTGCTGAAAGCTAGGGCATGATTCATGATTGGTTACATGTCTAGCGCAGTTAATAAGAAACCAAGTCAAATTCAGAGAAACGGTTAAATTCGTTGCAAGAGTTCCAATCTATTTGCTTTGATTTAACTCCAGGCAATGACGAGTAGTAGCCTAATACAGTAAACAAGACTTGTTTGCGAAGACAGATGTTCTTGTTTGACATTGTCATGTATTTTCATTAATCATATTTATTGATGGGTGGTTAGTTATAATCTTAGCTGCAATTGAATGGCTACAGGCTCTAAGAGAATTTGGCCATGGTAGTATGCACAGTAGGCCAAACTGGACCAGGAATTAGTAGTTGTGACTGCTGACTGTGCACATTGCTCTGAGAGGGGAGAGATTGTGGTCTCAAATTCAGCTCACAATAGAGCAGCTACCAAGCTTTCTCTGGTAGTTTCTCTGACAGCCACGTTGATATGTTGCTACATTTAACTTGGTGGTTGTCTTTTTAAACAGACATATAGTAATGGTTAGGGAACTAAAGATTTCCATATGTTCTCCTCTGAATTTCTCAATTGCTTTCCATATGTTTACCATTATGTCGGTAGGCTTGGTTGTATCCTAGATAGGCAACCTTAGATTAATTTGCAATGTTCCTCGAACTGTTGATCTTCTGGTGCCATAGGAATCCATGTCCCTTGAAACAGCCTATTAGGTTCCAGTGTCTTTAGCCCAGGGCAATATAGTAGTGTTTTCAGACCCCCTCCACCACAGATGTCTGCCGTTTTGACTACTAACCTTTTAGTGCATGCATTGCAAGCAGATGTGCTGAATAATCTCCAAACTGTGAGTGACTATTTAACATGGGTATGAGGACAAGTATCCCATCATAGCCCCTTTGAAAAGTGCAGCCTCCAACTCTGTGATTCATACTGCTCTTTACAGTTTAAATTGAAGCAATCAGATTGAATTGCCAGGGATGGTTTTGGATATTGATTGGTTTGCTGCAGTTTATTAAACTGACTCATTGTCTGCTGCTGGGTTCTGATAATGACCCAAACTGGGTAGTGAGCAACGCTAACTGTCTTCCAATCTCATTCCGTCAGTGTAGCTACTGCTCTGCATGTGGGTTTTAATTTGCCCACCAGAGGGTCTGGTGATACTGGGAGATCCTGTTTTTTTTTGGGGGGGGGGGGTACTGTGGTAGAAATTACTATAATTTGAGTGGAATTCATTACACTTGTATAAACTAAAACACAGCTGTGATGCTATCTCTGCCATGTGTCCTGCTAATGCTGTAGCAAGGTGTTTTGTTGGGCTGGGAGGATACCAGTGTCACAAAATAAAAATGTTTGCGTCAAATACATAAGACACAAGTTTCGGTCCTTAAAAAAAACATATTAAAATATTGTGCTATAGCTTGGAAAATACATCTGACTTTGGATGACATTTGTTTCCAACATTATGGCTGTTTTCCTAAATATTAAATCTGCTTCATATTTAGTTTCCTTGCCACAATACTTGTATGGTGATACTGGTATCCTCATGGCCCTAGTGTTTTGCATCGGACCTGTGAGGGATCATGTTACATTCATTGGTTGAGGGGTTCATAGATTGTTGTGCTGCAACATGCAGTTTTTAATATTTTTACATCACTGTCACTTATGGTGCTATCAAAATCCTTTGGCTTCACATTTCCTCACGGTACTTTTTTAGTTCAGTTTGTCTTATTTTAAAAGATATTGTTTGTAGTAAATATTTCAGCTTTTATTGAGGTGTCTGAAATGTGGTGTATAAATAAAGCTTGATTTGTTCTTCTAGAACCCAGAATATAGGGTCTAACAGAACTCTCTTTGGAATTCTTGTTTATTACTCCAAGGGACTGTACTTAACAGATTGGTAGCAATCCTCAAATGAAGACAATCTGCCTTTATTTTTTTATTTTTTTTGGTGTCTTTGACATCCCACCCCCCCATTCCCCACTGTTTTGATTTGGCCTCCATTAGTTTAGCTGCCAAGTTGGTGGCTAAATGTATGAATCACTAAGTTAGCAGTTCATTTGATGTCTAGGTAATATAACCCTGATTCTGTTTTTTCCTTCCGCTGGAATTTAGCTGGTCCAATGAAAAGGTTGCTTTGTGCTATTTGTTTTGGCATGAGCTGAGGTGGAAACGACTATATGAATGAACTTTGCTGTTCTGTTACTTTCAGATCTGGAAGCTGTGCAGGCTGTGGTTTTTGAACGTAACATGGCTTCCCAGTGTAAGTATTCAGCTTTTTAGAATAACTTAAACATTGCTAGCACAGATTTGTTTTAATTCAACGGTCTTCCTCTCTGGTTGAACTGCCTCCAGGTAACCTAACGCTGGTTGTTTTCTAACGTCTAGCTGATCTGATGGAGCTGGACATGGCCATGGAGCCTGACCGAAAGGCTGCAGTGAGCCACTGGCAGCAGCAGTCATACCTGGACTCTGGTATCCACTCAGGGGCTACCACCACCGCCCCCTCCCTGAGTGGGAAGGGCAACCCAGAGGAGGAGGATGTGGATAACCAGGTGCTGTACGAGTGGGAGCAGGGCTTCTCTCAGTCCTTCACACAAGACCAAGTGTCAGGTAAAAAAATGACACTACAATACCATGGGAATGCTTGACTGGGATTTTGAACATGTCACATGGTATGAAGTCAATGGGTAGTAGTTAGTACTTCATTCTACTGACAAACCTCAGCTTTGGCTCCGACTCCTCTTCAGAGGAATCTGGCCACCATCTTAGAAGGTGCTCTGACCTAACCTCTCTCTCCAGACATTGATGGGCAGTATGCCATGACCAGAGCCCAGAGGGTGCGTGCGGCCATGTTTCCAGAGACCCTGGACGAGGGCATGCAGCTCCCCTCCACCCAGTTTGATGGGGCCCACCCAACCAACGTGCAGCGGCTGGCTGAGCCCTCTCAGATGCTGAAGCATGCTGTGGTGAACCTCATCAACTACCAGGATGACGCAGAGCTGGCCACCCGCGCCATCCCTGAGCTGACCAAACTACTCAACGACGAGGACCAGGTGCGTATAGCTAACCGCAACCGGCCCGCTTCGGTCCCCAACCAACTAGGAAATGCACCTGACTTAATGGTGTTAGGTTATATAGAGTTCTGTCCTGACCTCTTCTCCTGTCTTCATTCCTCCAGGTGGTGGTGAACAAGGCTGCAGTGATGGTACACCAGCTGTCCAAGAAGGAGGCTAGCCGCCACGCCATCATGCGCTCCCCCCAGATGGTGTCGGCAATCGTGCGCACCATGCAGAACACCAACGATGTGGAGACAGCCCGCTGCACCGCCGGCACCCTGCACAACCTGTCCCACCACAGAGAGGGTCTGCTGGCCATCTTCAAGTCTGGGGGCATCCCTGCCCTTGTCAAAATGCTTGGGTATGTCGGTCAGCCCTTGGACTGTAACCTGACCTGTCTTGAGTTTCTAAGGAAGTTGTTTTAAGGTGGACTGCACAGAATCACTGATCTACAAGTCCCCCTGCATCTCACTAACTGTTCATTATGTGGTCAAGATTAGATTGTGTGCAACGTCTTGCTCTAACTCAGTATTTCCCAAACTGACTTTTTTTTTGTTGCTCTAGCGCTACACAGCTGAGTTGTATAACCAACAAGTCAAGCTTTGATTTATTTTATCAGCTGTCGTGTTAAGGCAAAAACCAAAATGCGCACCATCTTGGGGTCCCCAGGACTGAGTTGGGGGAAATGCTGCTCTAACGGTTCCCTCTCAAACAGCCCTGATTTTTCTTTAGCTACTTTCTCTGCCATGTAGTTTGTCACTACAGTTACCTTCCTGTGTGTTCAGTTAGCATTTGGTACCTTCCAACTTAAAACTGTCTCCTCAGGTCCCCAGTGGACTCGGTGCTGTTCTACGCCATCACCACCCTACACAACCTGCTGCTCCACCAGGAGGGTGCCAAGATGGCCGTGCGCCTGGCCGGCGGCCTGCAGAAAATGGTGGCCTTGCTCAACAAGACAAACGTCAAATTCCTTGCCATCACAACAGATTGCCTTCAGATCCTTGCCTACGGCAACCAAGAAAGCAAGGTAAGGAACTTACTGATTTTAATTTACTGATGTCTTGGTTGTAGACAACTTTGATGCTTCGCTCTGTCCCTTAATTCAGGCATTGATTGTGATCCATCTTGGTGTATTTTAAACATCTTTGATGCTACCCCCTCCCAGCTTATCATCCTGGCCAGCGGTGGGCCCCAGGCCTTGGTCAACATCATGAGGACCTACACATATGAAAAGCTGTTGTGGACTACCAGTAGAGTTCTCAAAGTGCTCTCTGTCTGCTCCAGCAACAAGCCTGCCATCGTAGAGGCTGGTACGTACTACCTTTTATTTATGGACCATTTTATTGAGTCTGCCTGTTATTACCTAACATGCAAAGTGGGTTCTTATCTTGCTCACTTTAGTTCAGTTGGCTCTCCACTGATACTCAGTGAGCTGGGCTAAAGGCTGTGTGTTTCTCCAGGTGGTATGCAGGCACTTGGGCTTCACCTCACAGACCCCAGTCAGAGACTAGTCCAGAACTGCCTGTGGACCCTCAGGAACCTGTCAGACGCTGCCACCAAACAGGTGAGGAGCCGTCCCCCACTAGCACACCTCTGTTCCTCTTTCCTACACCTTTCCTTCCTGAATTCTTCCTACATAAGAGCTCTCTTTCTGTCTCCCTGCCTTTTTCCATGGAGAAGACGACCTTAGCTGAAGTAGATGTGATGCAGGTAAAAGTAGTCCTTCCTGCCTTTCTGTGTTGGAGCTGTGGCTAGTCAGAGCCCACTTCATCTACAGCCCAGCTCATCGCACCCTTAAAGTTCAGCTGACTTACTAAAGGCTCATTAAAGTAAAGAGTTAAACCCACCTGAAGAAGAGGAATTAGTGTAAGCATCTCTCTGAGAAGAAGCGATCAGTGTAAGGCTGTCTGGTGGTTAGCTGTGTTGGTCTGGATGAGACATGCCGGTGTATTCCTTTCCTCTAACAGGAGGGTATGGAAGGTCTGCTGGGGACCCTGGTCCAGCTCCTGGGCTCTGATGACATCAACGTGGTGACGTGTGCTGCCGGCATCCTGTCCAACCTCACCTGCAACAACTACAAGAACAAGATGATGGTGTGTCAGGTTGGGGGGATTGAGGCACTGGTCCGTACCGTGCTGCGTGCCGGAGACCGCGAGGACATCACTGAGCCGGCCATCTGCGCCCTGCGCCACCTCACCAGCCGCCACCAGGATGCTGAGATGGCCCAGAATGCCGTGCGGCTTCACTACGGCCTGCCTGTGGTGGTCAAGCTGCTGCATCCCCCCTCCCACTGGCCCCTCATCAAGGTAATGTTTGACTTATGAAAATGGGATGTGGCCAATCAATTTGTTTCCACATCAAGTTAGTAGCAGAGCCTTTTCATCTGTAGACTGAGTTCCCTGACTTGGAAATGAAACGTGATCTCTTCCTTCCAGGCCACTGTGGGCCTAATCCGTAACCTGGCTCTGTGTCCAGCCAACCATGCCCCTCTGCGTGAGCAGGGGGCCATCCCCAGACTGGTGCAGCTGCTGGTCAGAGCCCACCAGGACACCCAGAGACGCACCTCCATGGGAGGCACCCAGCAGCAGTTTGTGGTAAGACACACAAGCGTAACATACACCTCCACACAGTGCATCTGTCTCCCAATAAGCACACAGGTTTCCTCAATGCTCTCTGTAGTCTGAACTAACGGTTGTCCTGCACCACAGGAGGGAGTTCGTATGGAGGAGATTGTGGAGGGCTGTACTGGAGCTCTGCACATCCTGGCTAGAGACGTCCACAACAGAATCGTCATCAGAGGACTCAACACCATTCCACTCTTTGTCCAGGTAAGACCTCTAAGAAACTTACATTTACTGCTCCCCACAACTACAGATTTTAAATATTTTTCTATCCAATTTGAACCACCCTTTTTTATATTTTTATAACTAATCTGATTTTTGCAACTCCTGTACCTTCCTCCTCTCTTGTTGCTGCAGCTGTTGTATTCTCCCATTGAGAACATTCAGCGTGTGGCTGCAGGAGTTCTGTGTGAGTTGGCCCAGGACAAGGAGGCAGCGGAGGCCATCGAGGCTGAGGGTGCCACCGCCCCCCTCACAGAGCTGCTTCACTCCAGAAACGAGGGCGTGGGTGAGTTAACAGGCCTCGGTCCACAACCATCTCTGTTGGCGCCTCAGAACTCTTATGATTGTTTAGCCCACAAATAAATGAAAATAGTTGCCATTCTAGAGCTATGCAGGTGTATGTCAGTCATGGGAATTCTAGAATATCTATGGTTTAGGCCTCTGTCCAGAAGGATCTGTCTAGCCAGCCGTTGGTGCATTACTTTCTATGGATGGTTAAGTAAGACAACTCAACCCTGTTTGTGTTCTCTCCTCAGCCACCTATGCTGCTGCCGTTCTGTTCCGTATGTCTGAAGACAAGCCCCAGGACTATAAGAAGCGTCTGTCTGTGGAGCTCACCAGCTCCCTGTTCAGGACGGAGCCTATGACCTGGAACGAGGTGCGCTGCTGTTTAGTCACTTCTGTCTGCTGCATCTCAAATGGCACACGGCCTATGGGCCTTGGTCAAAAGTTGTGCACAATAAAGGGATTAAGGTGCCAATTGAGAAGCAGCCTGGGAGACACTGGGGAGCCATGCCAAATTACATGAAGTGTCATACTTTAAAGTTCTTTTATAGTATTATATGCGCTTGGATCTGGAGCCAGGAGCCCTGTATTTACTGAGGAAGTGTCTTGTGTTAATGGCTCATGACAGAACTTCTAGGCAGAACACCTCAGGGCTGTTAGTGATGTGACCCTTGTTCCTGATGTTGTGTTCTCTGGTCTTTCTCTAGACAGGAGATCTGGGCCTGGACATCGGAGCTCAGGGAGATGCCCTGGGCTACCGTCAAGAAGGTAAGCACTGTCTCATGGTGCCTTGTCCTGGTGTGCAGCTCTCAAACTGCTGCTCACATAACAGCCCAGCTCTCAGCCAGCACCTGGGCTCCTCCAGCAGCAATCCCCTGACATTAACTCCCCTTGGCCCCAGTGTGCTAGCTAAAGCTTGCAACTGGTCAGCAGCACAGCAGTCCACTTTAGATTGCAGACCAAGTAGTTTGGATTTGTAGTGGCTTTGTTTGGTACTGTGATTGGCTGAGGATTATGATTGGTTGTTTTGATCCTACTACTGTGTGGTGCTTGTTTTAATAAGCTCTCTAACAAGTGTGTGTGCTCCCTCCATCACTTCCATTGGCAGACCCTAGCTATCGCTCCTTCCACTCTGGGGGATATGGGCAGGACTCCATGGGTATGGACTCCATGATGGACCATGACATGGGTGCCCACCACCCAGGCCCTGAATACCCAGTTGACGGGCTGCCCGACCTGGGCCACGCCCAAGACCTGATCGATGGGCTTCCCCCAGGCGACAGCAATCAGTTGGCTTGGTTTGATACTGACCTGTAAATAGACTACTTTTTAGGTAAGGAGCTGTGTTAAGACTAGGCACCACGGCTGTGTTTGGCGGTGACAGGCTGGTGCATGCTTGGACTTCTACTACTGTGGCTGAAGTTTCTAACTCTGCTCTTCTAGCTTCTCTTCATGCTGTGTGGTCCCATAGTAATACCGGTGCCTCTCCTCTCCGCCTCTCCAGGTGTATCGTCTGATCTGAATGAACCTGCATTGTGATTTGGCTGGAGAAGTTGCTGGGAGGTTTTTGAAAGTGGGCTAGTATCTCAGAAAGTGCCTGACACACTACTGAAAGCTGAGTTTCCTATGGGAACACGTGGAGTGGAAGTAAAACTTTGTTCTGGTCTTTTGTGGGAGTTAAAACTGCGTTAAAGGAATTCCTGGAGTGGGTTACTCAAAGAAAATGACGCTGAAGAGTGGATCTAAAGATGGAATTTAAAACCCTGGTCTGTATTTTTTTACATTTTATTTTGTATGATTCTTCAGTCTGTAATGGTACTGATATAGCTTGTTATTATACTCACCTGTCTTTTCTGCAGTAATTTGTATCCATTCTAAGTCTCTCTCGTAGTGTTAAGTTATAGTGGTAATGCTCCAATTAAAATGATATGGTGTAGAACACTAATAATCAGTTGCATTGTATTCTGATCAAGTGTAACATTGTGTAGCTTTTGTATAAAACCAAGAATTGGAAATGGTCCAAATATTTTCTTGCTTTAAGTGTGCACTGTTTGTAGTGTCACAACTGTTCCAAAGGGTCTGTGGGGAGGGCAGCAGTTTCTTTTTTTAAGTGTCTTTTAGTTGATAGCTGTTCAAGGAGGTGAAAAGAATCCCTAATTATTGTAGCCTGCTGTGCTTATTGGAGACATGGTCATGACATGGCTAAACAATAAAAATGGACTTTAATTTCAGCTCTGTCTTGGTGGTTTATGGAACTGACTAGTTTTCAGGTCGTTAGGCTACATGGGGCAAATGTGTCCTTTGTTTGTACTCAACTTGCACATCCTTTAAAAAAAATCTAAAGTGATATTAGAATGGAAAGCAAAACCACAATGGATGCCAGTTTTATTATAAAGCTATAGAGCAAGACAGTATACTGGAGACACGGTTGCTGATCACTGATGTGAATTATGGTCCTTCTAGAAGCCAAGCCTGTGTTGCTGATGAATCAACATTCTAGAATCCAATCCCTGTCAGGATCTCTGCTGCCAGTGAAACCACAGCAACATCAGCATGGGACCTGGGAAGAGATGAGGACAATGGACAGATGTGGTGATCTCTTCTCCTCAACCTCAGTTTTCCTCCCTAACAACCATTACATGGAGCCAGTAAAACTCAATCCTGTTAATTCCATCAGCAGAGCCCTCCATTGTGAAGAACTAGGCTTTGATAAATACTTCTTGTAGCCTATATTCAATTTCAAACACTGCTCTCATTAGTCTCCATGATGAAGCTGTCTCATTTCTCCCATCTTCAAAAGGCCACATTTTAATTTGGCTACTTGTAGGTGACTAATTCACTAAATCTTAGATTATGACTGTCTTGCCCAATAATGTAGAGTCCTGTTATGTCTACTTTCTACAGAGTTGAACAAGCTATGCACCTCCAGTCCTCCTGACGGTCACACTATGGCAATCAGCAGTAGAACGATGAAGCCCCTCCCCGTTCAGTAAAAAGCTGGCGGATGAGGCAGGAGAAATGATGAAGCCCCTCCCCGGTTCAGTAAAAAGCTGGCGGATGAGGCAGGAGAAATGATGAAGCCCCTCCCCGGTTCAGTAAAAAGCTGGCGGATGAGGCAGGAGAAATGATGAAGCCCCTCCCCGGTTCAGTAAGAAGCTGGCGGATGAGGCAGGAGAAATGTAATCACTCAAATTCAGAGCCATGGATGCAAGGATTGACATCAAAATTATAATTAAATGTTGAGGCTAGTTTTTTTTTTTTTACAGTAAAACATGCTTATTTTGGGTTCTGATGGTGTAGAACAGTTAGAACAAAGCTCATGAGGCATAAGATCTATTCAAATGTATGTAGCAATTGCTGATTGCCCCTTTAAGGATCTCAAAAGAAAATAAATTCCCCTTGGTTGCCATGGTGAGCGAGGTGGTGACGTAGTCCAGCAGTCACATGGAGAGAAGTTTGGAATTTCACCGCCACTTTGCCCCAAACCCCAATATTGTCCAAAGCTCTGCTTCATAAGCCTGGCTAGGCAACTTCAAAGGGATTGTTTTTCCATTTCAGAAAGGGAGGGAGGCCTCTAGCAGCCCAACAATGGGCCACTATCCCCAGTTCGAGCCGCAACGGGCTCAAGGAATCTTTCATCGCACAACCCTGCCTTGGCCTCCCACGTGAATGGATCAAAGCAGAGCCCCGAGGACAAAGCTGGAGTTCTAGAGAGGGATCAGAGTGGAGACTGGAGAGAGTCTGTTGAATACACACCTGGCAGAATGACTCAGTCTCTGAAGAACATGGACCAGCTCTTGACCCTCAGCCGAGCTGTACCACAAACTCTCTGTAGTAGCTGGGATCTGGGAAAAAACAAAGACAGAATGACCAAGTACACACTACAAACACAATGGATCAGGTTTCACAACTCATTGGGGTTATATTTCTATAGGATGTAGCCAGGCATAGTTACTACTGAACGAACAGACAATTCACTCACTGGTGCTTTAAAAGCTAGCCTACATTGGAGCACACACAAAATGGAGGCAGATAGAGGAATGTCTGTGTGCTAATGGAAAACAGGTGTTTGTTCCCTCCCCTGCCTACTGTTACATTAGAGAGGCCTCCTACACCGCAGGACCGCAGCAAACCTGGTTTCAAATACTTCAGTGTTTGTTTGAGCCAGATGGGCAGGGTTCTGAAAACTTTTGGGACTATTCTATTGGTTCCCATTGCGCCAGGCAAACTCAATCAAGCTCAGCTAAAGTATTTGAAAGAAAACAAATCCTATTTGAACCCAGGTCTGGTAGACGTCTGACGTTACGTTGGAAAATCAACAGCAGCAGGGAGACAGTGCTGCCCCTATAGTGGTTTATATCTGGAGCAGGTGCTTTATTACAACACCAGCCTTTTGCACGTGATAACATCTCCTTAGTCCAGCTCAGAAACAGGAAGAGGTGGGGAGACAAGGCAGCCAAGGACTGGTTCCCACTTGACAGGAGAGTGTTTCTGCCTGTGATCTCCAGCTTAGTGTATAGAGCCTGAGCCCAGGCATGCATGCAGAACAAAGGGGGCTGACTGCAGGACAGGAGGCTGAGAGGGAGTAAAACCCAGTACAGGGGTTATGGAGCCAGGGCCAGGGGGGATCTCAGTATCATCTCTCTGACAATGGAGCCTGGAGCGACGGAGCTTCTCCAACCAAGGCAGCCAGGGTCTCTAGTCTCTCCTGTCAACCTGAACTGGGCCACCAGGTGAGGTGAGTGATGCAGTCTGGGAGACTGAGACGCAAGGCTCCATCGCTTCACAGCTTCAAATACAGCATGGTCAAAGAGGGAAGGTAGGTTTGGGATTAAGGCAGAGCACAAATTAGAATCTGACGCACACTTTGCTTGAGGGCGGTCTTAGCTGCAATGGACACAGCCTGCCAGCAACCTGACCCCCAAGCCGGCTTCTCGCTTTCCAATCCTCTGGGTGAGAAAGGTTCTGGATCCCACTTCTCTGTATCAACGCTACTTCAGTTCAGGGCAATGCTCTGGTCCTTCTTGATAATACCCTCTCTCTGACCATCTCAACCCAGAGAGGTGCTGCCTAGAAGGTGAGTCATTGAGTTGTCAGTGGTCCTCGTGGCCTTGTGTGAGCTGCTCTTTTAGTGGGATGGAAAGGTGATGACAAGGCATCCGTGTTTAATGGATCTGGATGACTAAACCAACTAGCGGGGGTAATTACTCCACTGGGTTTATGAAGCTGCAAATACATTTTCATTGTAATCTCCTGTGACATCGCCGGCTCCTTCCACACTGCCAGCAAAGTACCGCCCGTTGCCAGGCAACAGGGTTATGTACCTCGGAGGAGAGACTTTCCCTAATTCTCTGAGCTCCTCTCTCGTCCTATAATTCTATCCGCTGTAATATTGCTTAATACCCCAGCTGTCTACAACCCCATGCTATTCTCCACAACAATACTGTGGTTCTTTTTTTACAGATGTCATAATACAATAAGAAATAGGCTAGCATTTCCAGGTTCCCTCTTCTTCCCTGGTCCTATTCTTAGTATCCACACAGAACACTATCCAAGAGAACTGTAGTATTACCAGTAGATGGCTAGTAGACAACACACTCCCCTTTTACTGAAAGACCCTGCCTGCATGGGTAAAAATGTTGAATGAGAAAGCAGCGTAGCTTTCCTTTGTGTGCTATTAAACACTGTCAGACTCAGCGAGTCACTGAAGAACTATGCTTGGCTACAGTTGTCAGCGCTACACAAACGTGGGAAAGTCGGTTGCGTGCCGTGCAGCAGACAAATTGGAGAGATGGAGGCTTAAAATAGCAGACAGTCACAGCTGGGACCGCTTTTAAACACCTGACCATAAATATGGTCCTCATCTGAGCATGTTTACACTGCTGTGGCTTTCTTCCAACCTGTGTGTGTGTGACAGGGAGAGCCATCAGTGAGATGGAGATAAAGAGAACATGAGAGAGAACATGGTAGAGAATGGGAGTGAGAGAACATGAGAGAGAATGGGAGAGGGAGAACATGGGAGAGAGAGAACATGGGAGAGAGAGAACATGAGAGAGAATGGGAGAGAGAGAACATGGGAGAGAATGGGAGAGAGAGAACATGAGAGAGAATGGGAGAGAGAGAACATGGGAGAGAGAGAACATGAGAGAGAATGGGAGAGGGAGAACATGAGAGAGAATGGGAGAGAGAGAACATGAGAGAGAATGGGACAGGGAGAACATGGGAGAGAATGGGAGAGAGAGAACATGAGAGAGAATGGGAGAGGGAGAACATGAGAGAGAATGGGAGAGAGAGAACATGGGAGAGAATGGGAGAGAGAACATGAGAGAGAATGGGAGTGAGACAACATGGGAGAGAATGGGAGTGAGACAACATGGGAGAGAGAGAGTTATGTGGTGGGTGGCTCTGCTGTCCTGAATCCTGACTCCATACTAACAGGTTATCAGATAAACTGGCCAAACTGCATACATCTGATGTATTGTATATCTGTGTTAAGCTGCTTTGGACCACAGCCTCTCCTAAGTCGGGGCAAGCCTTTTGCTAGCTCAGAGAGAGAGAGATAAACGTTAGAGCAAAACAAAAATCACAACCCAGCCGTCCTTCCCGTTCACTCCACCTCCCCTCACTCCCCCATCTCCACAAACAAGTGGATTCTTCAGAATGTTTCATATGCAAACTCAGTCTGGTACATCAAAGCTAACATGGGATGGTAAACCCTAGTCCTTGTAATTACAGAGTGAATTAACATGGTTGTGAAGCTATTAGTGGAACCCATTCACAGATACAGTCTGAGGGGATCTACTTTTAAAACTCATGTGGACAAGAGGAGCAGACTGGCGGACTCTCTCTCTCATAATAATAATAATGATTAGCTCTCTCCAGTGTTCTCTGTAGATTTAAGGCCCTTGCGCTTAACTGTTTTGCTTTATTTCCCCCCTGTAAGATTAAAGTGAGATCCTCTCTGGTGCTGCTCTTTCATCTGTGTGGAATTTAGCAGATTGGGTTCCAGGAGCAGCTTGTGTTAGTTCCCAGAGGCAGGAGACCCGGGTTAGAACCCAGCTCGGTCACACCAGCACTCACACAGAAACACATGTACCTTGTGTGTTCATGGTATAAATTCAGTTTGATGAACACACGTATGACCTCAGATGGTCTGAGGAGCATCAGAGTGTGGCCTGTCTCTCTCTTTCTGTTTCTGTGGTCCCTGACTGTTGAGATCAGTGTGTTGAGCTGTAGCGAAGGGAGAGGGACAGGTCAGGCTCTGATGCCCTCTACCATGGTCCCACCTATCTCAGCTTAGATCACAGTGTCTGACACACAGACACTACAGAGAGACAGAGAGGGAGAGAAAGAGGGACGGAGGCAAATGAATCAGAACTCAAACACGCCCGGAACATCCAATTACTGGAAGTTTCCTTCTTTTCTGAGGCTCTTTTGTAACCTCAATTCAATTAGTGTTCCAAGTCGTCAAATGAATATTGAAGCCGTTTTCATATTAATTAAATGAATTCAGAAGGCAAGGGCAGAGTGGGCTAGGGGATAAAACATTTGTTAGGCATGCTAATAACTAGTGCTGCTATTCAGCCTCCGTCAGACTACAGACCCAGAGGACTGTCTGTGACCATGTCTGAGACGGTAATGACCAGGTTTTGCCCAAATGAGCCAAATAAAGGCCTGACTTAATTTATTCAGAATACAGGACATGAACTGTACTACGCACTCACTTCCTACTTATCTAATTGGCTAGACGCAACCCATCTATCATTATGAGGACTCAGAGGGAGTTCGGGTGCAGGGTAGTGGAAACCCACACGTCTTCACTTTGATTGAAAAGATCAAAACGTATTTGATTGCACACGTTTGATTCCCCTACCTTGTAAAACACAAACAGGGCTGGATAGTTGTGGTGTGTCTTCATGTGGCCGGTCAAATGGAAAGTATTTTTGTTGAAAGAGTTTTGCTGCAGCTAAAGACCTGATGACATTTCATTAACTGTCTGGCTCTGTCCCAAATGGCACCCTATTCCCTATACAGAGCAGTACTTGTTACCAGAAGAAGTGCACTATAAAGGCAATAGGGTGCCATTAGAGAAGCACCCCCCTGGCATTCATGAGGCTGTTTATCAACAAGTGAAGTCCAGTCAGGCTACAGGCAGCAGGCCCAGCTCCAGTCTACAGTACTGGGGATGGCTATGTCAGGCTACAGGCAGCAGGCCCAGCTCCAGTCTACAGTACTGGGGATGGCTATGTCAGGCTACAGGCAGCAGGCCCAGCTCCAGTCTACAGTACTGGGGATGGCTATGTCAGGCTACAGGCAGCAGGCCCAGCTCCAGTCTACAGTACTGGGGATGGCTATGTCAGGCTACAGGCAGCAGGCCCAGCTCCAGTCTACAGTACTGGGGATGGCTATGTCAGGCAGCAGGCCCAGCTCCAGTCTACAGTACTGGGGATGGCTATGTCAGGCTACAGGCAGCAGGCCCAGCTCCAGTCTGCAGTACTGGGGATGGCTATGTCAGGCTACAGGCAGCAGGCCCAGCTCCAGTCTGCAGTACTGGGGATGGCTATGTCAGGCAGCAGGCCCAGCTCCAGTCTACAGTACTGGGGATGGCTATGTCAGGCTACAGGCAGCAGGCCCAGCTCCAGTCTGCAGTACTGGGGATGGCTATGTCAGGCTACAGGCAGCAGGCCCAGCTCCAGTCTGCAGTACTGGGGATGGCTATGTCAGGCTACAGGCAGCAGGCCCAGCTCCAGTCTGCAGTACTGGGGATGGCTATGTCAGGCTACAGGCAGCAGGCCCAGCTCCAGTCTGCAGTACTGGGGATGGCTATGTCAGGCAGCAGGCCCAGCTCCAGTCTACAGTACTGGGGATGGCTATGTCAGGCTACAGGCAGCAGGCCCAGCTCCAGTCTACAGTACTGGGGATGGCTACGTCAGGCTACAGGCAGCAGGCCCAGCTCCAGTCTGCAGTACTGGGGATGGCTACGTCAGGCTACAGGCAGCAGGCCCAGCTCCAGTCTGCAGTACTGGGGATGGCTATGTCAGGCTACAGGCAGCAGGCCCAGCTCCAGTCTGCAGTACTGGGGATGGCTACGTCAGGCTACAGGCAGCAGGCCCAGCTCCAGTCTGCAGTACTGGGGGTGGCTACGTCAGGCTACAGGCAGCAGGCCCAGCTCCAGTCTACAGTACTGGGGATGGCTATGTCAGGCTACAGGCAGCAGGCCCAGCTCCAGTCTGCAGTACTGGGGATGGCTATGTCAGGCTACAGGCAGCAGGCCCAGCTCCAGTCTGCAGTACTGGGGATGGCTATGTCAGGCTACAGGCAGCAGGCCCAGCTCCAGTCTGCAGTACTGGGGATGGCTATGTCAGGCTACAGGCAGCAGGCCCAGCTCCAGTCTGCAGTACTGGGGATGGCTATTGTGTAGATTAGAAATTATAAGAGAGTCTTGGCAAGAGATAACCTCAAATGTTTTTCAACAATAAAATGCCAAGGCCAAGAGCAACCCATTTCTTCTTAGTTTGACACCATTGCATGAATATGTGACATCCATTTGAATGGTGACCAGAAGCTGCAGATAAAATGAGAAGGTTTGGAAGAAAAATAATAGAAGTCAAAGAAATCAAAATATTTTACAATAAAACATTGGTCAGTTAGCTAGACCACAGCGACTGACAAACGTAGGCCTAACGTTTCTTCTACCCTCAATGCAACAACAGGTTGGTTACAAATTAAACTATTTCAAAACAATATCTGATATTAAAATAAAAGTGTGTATTATTGTTCAATTGGACATCCTTGGTGGTCCAAGATGGCCCTTGTGTGCATCCAAAATGGCTCCCTATATAGTGCACTACTTTTGACCAGAGCCACCTACGTAGTGCACTATAAAGGGAATAGGGTGCCATTTGGGACGCACACTTCATCCATCTTATTTAAATAAATCTGAAGGCTTCACCATCTAACCCAGGGGTGTCAAAGTCATTTTTCCCCGGGGGCCACATTTGGTCTTCAACGAGGTTCGAGGGAGGCGGGCACACCGAAAATGTGTTATATTTCCTCGCAATCAAAATGAGCAAAAGATAGAGGACTATCTTTCAAATGTTTTTTTTCTCAATATTCCCTGACTGTCTAGCTTTAATTAAAGTATATTGAGTTTGTTCCCCCACCCCCAAAAATATATAGATATGTATTTTTTTAACTCAAACCATGGGGCTGTATGTTTGACAGCCCTGATCTAACCCAAAACAACCTTTCTCCCTTGACACAAACCTGACCCCTCTCCTGTCCTCTGTCTCCTGTCCTCTGTCCTCTGTCTTCTGTCCTCTGTCTCCTGTCCTCTGTCTCCTGTCCTCTGTCTTCTGTCCTCTGTCTCCTGTCCTCTGTCTCCTGTCCTCTGTCCTCTGTCTCCTGTCCTCTGTCTCCTGTCCTCTGTCTCCTGTCCTCTGTCTCCTGTCCTCTGTCTTCTTTGAACTGCTTTGTGAAAAGTGTGTCGCTCGGATGCCATTTCTGACATTGTAAGATAATTAGCAATTTCTTTGATGAGGCGAAGACAAAAGTGGTTGTGCATTAGATGGGTACAGCAGTGAAATGAATGCATGCTAATTAAGCAGCTCTTTGTTGCAGGGAGGGTGCTGGGATAGATGAGAAGGCTCTGTAACACTCTGTTCTCTATGGGACAGATTGAGCACCCATTGTCAACGGCTCACTCAGGTGTAAATGAGCCCTCTGTGTTATTTTGGAAAGATCGGAAAAATTAATGATGTGCAACATGCATAGTCAATGAGAGCTAGGGAGCACAGAGAGAGAGAGAGAGAGGCTGATACTACAATACTCTGTCAACCCAACCCAGTACTGACCAGTAGAACAGAGAGAGAGAGGCTGATACTACAATACTCTGTCAACCCAACCCAGTACTGGCCAGTAGAACAGAGAGAGAGAGGCTGATACTATAATACTCTGTCAATCCAACCCAGTACTGGCCAGTAGAACAGAGAGAGAGAGAGAGAGGCTGATACTACAATACTCTGTCAACCCAACCCAGTACTGGCCAGTAGAACAGAGAGAGAGAGAGGCTGATACTACAATACTCTGTCAACCCAACCCAGTACTGGCCAGTAGAACAGAGAGAGAGAGAGAGAGGCTGATACTACAATACTCTGTCAACCCAACCCTGTACTGGCCAGTAGAACAGAGAGAGAGAGAGGCTGATACTACAATACTCTGTCAACCCAACCCAGTACTGGCCAGTAGAACAGAGGGAGAGAGAGGCTGATACTACAATACTCTGTCAACCCAACCCAGTACTGGCCAGTAGAACAGAGAGAGAGAGAGGCTGATACTACAATACTCTGTCAACCCAACCCAGTACTGGCCGGTAGAACAGAGAGAGAGAGAGAGGCTGATACTACAATACTCTGTCAACCCAACCCAGTACTGGCCAGTAGAACAGAGAGAGAGAGAGGGCTGATACTACAATACTCTGTCAACCCAACCCAGTACTGGCCAGTAGAACAGAGAGAGAGAGAGGCTGATACTACAATACTCTGTCAACCCAACCCAGTACTGGCCAGTAGAACAGAGAGAGAGAGGCTGATACTACAATACTCTGTCAACCCAACCCAGTACTGGCCAGTAGAACAGAGAGAGAGAGAGAGAGGCTGATACTACAATACTCTGTCAACCCAACCCAGTACTGGCCAGTAGAACAGAGAGAGAGAGAGGCTGATACTACAATACTCTGTCAACCCAACCCAGTACTGGCCAGTAGAACAGAGAGCGAGAGAGAGAGAGGCTGATACTACAATACTCTGTCAACCCAACCCAGTACTGGCCAGTAGAACAGAGAGAGAGAGAGAGGCTGATACTACAATACTCTGTCAACCCAACCCAGTACTGGCCAGTAGAACAGAGAGAGAGAGAGAGGCTGATACTACAATACTCTGTCAACCCAACCCAGTACTGGCCAGTAGAACAGAGAGAGAGAGAGAGGCTGATACTATAATACTCTGTCAACCCAACCCTGTACTGGCCAGTAGAACAGAGAGAGAGAGAGAGGCTGATACTACAATACTCTGTCAACCCAACCCAGTACTGGCCAGTAGAACAGAGAGAGAGAGAGAGGCTGATACTATAATACTCTGTCAACCCAACCCAGTACTGGCCAGTAGAACAGAGAGAGAGAGGCTGATACTACAATACTCTGTCAACCCAACCCAGTACTGGCCAGTAGAACAGAGAGAGAGAGAGAGAGGCTGATACTACAATACTCTGTCAAACCAACCCAGTACTGGCCAGTAGAACAGAGAGAGAGAGAGAGGCTGATACTATAATACTCTGTCAACCCAACCCAGTACTGGCCAATAGAACAGAGAGAGAGAGAGAGGCTGATACTACAATACTCTGTCAACCCAACCCAGTACTGGCCAGTAGAACAGAGAGAGAGAGAGAGAGGCTGATACTACAATACTCTGTCAACCCAACCCAGTACTGGCCAGTAGAACAGAGAGAGAGAGAGAGGCTGATACTACAATACTCTGTCAACCCAACCCAGTACTGGCCAGTAGAACAGAGAGAGAGAGAGAGGCTGATACTACAATACTCTGTCAACCCAACCCAGTACTGACCAGTAGAACAGAGAGAGAGAGAGAGGCTGATACTACAATACTCTGTCAACCCAACCCAGTACTGGCCAGTAGAACAGAGAGAGAGAGGCTGATACTACAATACTCTGTCAACCCAACCCAGTACTGGCCAGTAGAACAGAGAGAGAGAGAGAGAGAGGCTGATACTATAATACTCTGTCAACCCAACCCAGTACTGGCCAGTAGAACAGAGAGAGAGAGGCTGATACTATAATACTCTGTCAACCCAACCCAGTACTGGCCAGTAGAACAGAGAGAGAGAGAGAGAGAGGCTGATACTATAATACTCTGTCAACCCAACCCTGTACTAGCCAGTAGAACAGAGAGAGAGAGAGAGGCTGATACTACAATACTCTGTCAACCCAACCCAGTACTGGCCAATAGAACAGAGAGAGAGAGAGAGGCTGATACTACAATACTCTGTCAACCCAACCCAGTACTGGCCAGTAGAACAGAGAGAGAGAGAGAGAGGCTGATACTACAATACTCTGTCAACCCAACCCAGTACTGGCCAGTAGAACAGAGAGAGAGAGAGAGGCTGATACTACAATACTCTGTCAACCCAACCCAGTACTGGCCAGTAGAACAGAGAGAGAGAGAGAGGCTGATACTACAATACTCTGTCAACCCAACCCAGTACTGGCCAGTAGAACAGAGAGAGAGAGAGAGGCTGATACTACAATACTCTGTCAACCCAACCCAGTACTGGCCAGTAGAACAGAGAGAGAGAGAGAAGCTGATACTACAATACTCTGTCAACCCAACCCAGTACTGGCCAGTAGAACAGAGAGAGAGAGGCTGATACTACAATACTCTGTCAACCCAACCCAGTACTGGCCAGTAGAACAGAGAGAGAGAGGCTGATACTATAATACTCTGTCAACCCAACCCTGTACTGGCCAGTAGAACAGAGAGAGAGAGAGGCTGATACTACAATACTCTGTCAACCCAACCCAGTACTGGCCAGTAGAACAGAGAGAGAGAGAGAGGCTGATACTACAATACTCTGTCAACCCAACCCAGTACTGGCCAGTAGAACAGAGAGAGAGAGGCTGATACTACAATACTCTGTCAACCCAACCCAGTACTGGCCAGTAGAACAGAGAGAGAGAGAGAGGCTGATACTACAATACTCTGTCAACCCAACCCAGTACTGGCCAGTAGAACAGAGAGAGAGAGAGAGGCTGATACTACAATACTCTGTCAACCCAACCCAGTACTGGCCAGTAGAACAGAGAGAGAGGCTGATACTACAATACTCTGTCAACCCAACCCAGTACTGGCCAGTAGAACAGAGAGAGAGAGAGAGGCTGATACTACAATACTCTGTCAACCCAACCCAGTACTGGCCAGTAGAACAGAGAGAGAGAGAGGCTGATACTACAATACTCTGTCAACCCAACCCAGTACTGGCCAGTAGAACAGAGAGAGAGAGAGGCTGATACTACAATACTCTGTCAACCCAACCCAGTACTGGCCAGTAGAACAGAGAGAGAGAGAGGCTGATACTACAATACTCTGTCAACCCAACCCAGTACTGGCCAGTAGAACAGAGAGAGAGAGAGAGAGGCTGATACTACAATACTCTGTCAAACCAACCCAGTACTGGCCAGTAGAACAGAGAGAGAGAGAGAGGCTGATACTACAATACTCTGTCAACCCAACCCAGTACTGGCCAGTAGAACAGAGAGAGAGAGAGAGGCTGATACTACAATACTCTGTCAACCCAACCCAGTACTGGCCAGTAGAACAGAGAGAGAGAGAGCTGATACTACAATACTCTGTCAACCCAACCCAGTACTGGCCAGTAGAACAGAGAGAGAGAGAGAGGGCTGATACTACAATACTCTGTCAACCCAACCCAGTACTGGCCAGTAGAACAGAGAGAGAGAGGCTGATACTATTATACTCTGTCAACCCAACCCAGTACTGGCCAATAGAACAGAGAGAGAGAGAGAGGCTGCTACTACAATACTCTGTCAACCCAACCCAGTACTGGCCAGTAGAACAGAGAGAGAGAGAGAGAGGCTGATACTACAATACTCTGTCAACCCAACCCAGTACTGGCCAGTAGAACAGAGAGAGAGAGAGGCTGATACTACAATACTCTGTCAACCCAACCCAGTACTGGCCAGTAGAACAGAGAGAGAGAGAGAGAGAGGCTGATACTACAATACTCTGTCAACCCAACCCAGTACTGGCCAGTAGAACAGAGAGAGAGAGAGAGGCTGATACTACAATACTCTGTCAACCCAACCCAGTACTGGCCAGTAGAACAGAGAGAGAGAGAGAGGCTGATACTATAATACTCTGTCAACCCAACCCTGTACTGGCCAGTAGAACAGAGAGAGAGAGAGAGGCTGATACTACAATACTCTGTCAACCCAACCCAGTACTGGCCAGTAGAACAGAGAGAGAGAGAGGCTGATACTATAATACTCTGTCAACCCAACCCAGTACTGGCCAGTAGAACAGAGAGAGAGAGGCTGATACTACAATACTCTGTCAACCCAACCCAGTACTGGCCAGTAGAACAGAGAGAGAGAGAGAGGCTGATACTACAATACTCTGTCAACCCAACCCAGTACTGGCCAGTAGAACAGAGAGAGAGAGAGGCTGATACTACAATACTCTGTCAAACCAACCCAGTACTGGCCAATAGAACAGAGAGAGAGAGAGGCTGATACTACAATACTCTGTCAACCCAACCCTGTACTGACCAGTAGAACAGAGAGAGAGAGAGGCTGATACTACAATACTCTGTCAACCCAACCCAGTACTGGCCAGTAGAACAGAGAGAGAGAGAGAGGCTGATACTACAATACTCTGTCAACCCAACCCAGTACTGGCCAGTAGAACAGAGAGAGAGAGGCTGATACTACAATACTCTGTCAACCCAACCCAGTACTGGCCAGTAGAACAGAGAGAGAGAGAGAGAGGCTGATACTATAATACTCTGTCAACCCAACCCAGTACTGGCCAGTAGAACAGAGAGAGAGAGGCTGATACTATTATACTCTGTCAACCCAACCCAGTACTGGCCAGTAGAACAGAGAGAGAGAGAGAGAGGCTGATACTATAATACTCTGTCAACCCAACCCTGTACTAGCCAGTAGAACAGAGAGAGAGAGAGGCTGATACTACAATACTCTGTCAACCCAACCCAGTACTGGCCAATAGAACAGAGAGAGAGAGAGAGAGGCTGCTACTACAATACTCTGTCAACCCAACCCAGTACTGGCCAGTAGAACAGAGAGAGAGAGAGAGAGGCTGATACTACAATACTCTGTCAACCCAACCCAGTACTGGCCAGTAGAACAGAGAGAGAGAGAGAGGCTGATACTACAATACTCTGTCAACCCAACCCAGTACTGGCCAGTTGAACAGAGAGAGAGAGAGAGGCTGATACTACAATACTCTGTCAACCCAACCCAGTACTGGCCAGTAGAACAGAGAGAGAGAGAGAGGCTGATACTACAATACTCTGTCAACCCAACCCAGTACTGGCCAGTAGAACAGAGAGAGAGAGAGAGGCTGATACTACAATACTCTGTCAACCCAACCCAGTACTGGCCAGTAGAACAGAGAGAGAGAGAGAGGCTGATACTACAATACTCTGTCAACCCAACCCAGTACTGGCCAGTAGAACAGAGAGAGAGAGAGGCTGATACTACAATACTCTGTCAACCCAACCCAGTACTGGCCAGTAGAACAGAGAGAGAGAGGCTGATACTACAATACTCTGTCAACCCAACCCAGTACTGGCCAGTAGAACAGAGAGAGAGAGGCTGATACTATAATACTCTGTCAACCCAACCCTGTACTGGCCAGTAGAACAGAGAGAGAGAGAGAGGCTGATACTACAATACTCTGTCAACCCAACCCAGTACTGGCCAGTAGAACAGAGAGAGATAGAGAGGCTGATACTACAATACTCTGTCAACCCAACCCAGTACTGGCCAGTAGAACAGAGAGAGAGAGAGAGGCTGATACTACAATACTCTGTCAACCCAACCCAGTACTGGCCAGTAGAACACAGAGAGAGAGAGAGAGAGGCTGATACTACAATACTCTGTCAACCCAACCCAGTACTGGCCAGTAGAACAGAGAGAGAGAGAGAGGCTGATACTACAATACTCTGTCAACCCAACCCAGTACTGGCCAGTAGAACAGAGAGAGAGAGAGAGGCTGATACTATAATACTCTGTCAACCCAACCCAGTACTGGCCAGTAGAACAGAGAGAGAGAGAGAGGCTGATACTATAATACTCTGTCAACCCAACCCAGTACTGGCCAGTAGAACAGAGAGAGAGAGGCTGATACTACAATACTCTGTCAACCCAACCCAGTACTGGCCAGTAGAACAGAGAGAGAGAGGCTGATACTATAATACTCTGTCAACCCAACCCTGTACTGGCCAGTAGAACAGAGAGAGAGAGAGAGGCTGATACTACAATACTCTGTCAACCCAACCCAGTACTGGCCAGTAGAACAGAGAGAGAGAGAGAGGCTGATACTACAATACTCTGTCAACCCAACCCAGTACTGGCCAGTAGAACAGAGAGAGAGAGAGAGAGGCTGATACTACAATACTCTGTCAACCCAACCCAGTACTGGCCAGTAGAACAGAGAGAGAGAGAGAGAGAGGCTGATACTATAATACTCTGTCAACCCAACCCAGTACTGGCCAGTAGAACAGAGAGAGAGAGAGAGGCTGATACTATAATACTCTGTCAACCCAACCCAGTACTGGCCAGTAGAACAGAGAGAGAGAGAGAGAGGCTGATACTACAATACTCTGTCAACCCAACCCAGTACTGGCCAGTAGAACAGAGGGAGGGAGCCAGTCTTCTAGGGAGGGAGCCAGTCTTCTCTAGCCTAGAAATATGACCCAGCAAAGACTGGCTCCTTCCCTAGAAGACTGGCTCCCTCCCTTAGGCTAGAGAAGACTGGCTCCCTCCCTAGAAGACTGGCTCCCTCCCTTAGGCTAGAGAAGACTGGCTCCCTCCCTAGAAGACTGGCTCCCTCCCTTAGGCTAGAGAAGACTGGCTCCCTCCCTAGAAGCCAATGCCAATCTGCTATACATCTTCCAGTGGCAACGCTGCCAACAGGCTGTCACTCAGTGAGGAGCTGGGGGCAGTATTTTTGCTCTGCTGCTCATCCATCCACACTGGCATGCCACAGCCCTCAATCAGTCCTGACTCCCCCAGTGTTCCTCAGTGTCCAGACTAATGGAGCAGGACCTATCATCCCATTTCATCTCCCAGGGAGAGCTGGGGGCTGAACCATGGACACGCGCACGCACACACACACACACACACACACACACACACACCCCATCTGTTCTACTTGTCTCTCTCTCTGCTCAGCGAGACCCATGAAACAACCCCAGGCTCCTGTCTGTCTGCTCTGCCTGCCTGTCTTCCTGCTGGACTTCCTGTCTGCCTGGGCCTGGCACCACCATGCCAACACGGACCAGCACACAAGTCTGTAAACTCTCCTTCCAGACTCACATTAAGCATCTCTAATCCAAAATTAAATCTAGAATCGGCTTCCTCTTTCGCAACAAAGCATCCTTCACTCATGCTGTCAAACATACCCTCGTAAAACTGACTATCCTACCGATCCTCGACTTCAGTGATGTCATTTACAAAATAGCCTACAACACTCTACTCAGCAAACTGGATGCAGTCTATCACAGTGCCATCCGTTTTGTCACCAAAGCCCCATATACCACCCACCACTGCGACCTGTATGCTCTCGTTGGCTGGCCCTCGCTTCATATTCGTCGCCAAACCCACTGGCTCCAGGTCATCTATAAGTCTTTGCTAGGTAAAGCCCCACCTTATCTCAGCTCACTGGTCACCATAGAAGCACCCACCCGTAGCACGCGCTCCAGCAGGTATATTTCACTGGTCACCCCCAAAGCCAATTCCTCATTTGGCCGCCTTTCCTTCCAGTTCTCTGCTGCCAATGACTGGAACGAATTGCAAAAATCAATGAAGCTGGAGACTCATATCTCCCTCACTAGCTTTAAGCATCAGCTGTCAGAGCAGCTCACAGATCATTGCACCTGTACATAGCCCATCTGTAAAAAGCCCATCCAGCTACCTCATCCCCATATTGTTATTTATTTCATTTGCTCCTTTGCACCCCAGAATCTCTACTTGCACATTCATCTTCTGCACATCTATCACTACAGGGTTTAATTATTAAATTGTAATTACTTCGCCACAATGGACTATTTATTGCCTTACCTCCCTCATCTTACCTCATTTGCACACACTGTATATATACTTTTCTATTGTATTATTGACTGAATGTTAAACCCCATCATCCTCAGTAAAGTTGTTTAACCACCACCACCATATGTCTGTGTCTAGTTAAACCCCATCATCCTCAGTAAAGTTGTTTAACCACCACCACCATATGTCTGTGTCTAGTTAAACCCCATCATCCTCAGTAAAGTTGTTTAACCACCACCACCATATGTCTGTGTCTAGTTAAACCCCATCATCCTCAGTAAAGTTGTTTAACCACCACCACCATATGTCTGTGTCTAGTTAAACCCATCATCCTCAGTAAAGTTGTTTAACCACCACCACCATATGTCTGTGTCTAGTTAAACCCCATCATCCTCAGTAAAGTTGTTTAACCACCACCACCACCATATGTCTGTGTCTAGTTAAACCCATCATCCTCAGTAAAGTTGTTTAACCACCACCACCATATGTCTGTGTCTAGTTAAACCCCATCATCCTCAGTAAAGTTGTTTAACCACCACCATATGTCTGTGTCTAGTTAAACCCCATCATCCTCAGTAAAGTTGTTTAACCACCACCACCACCATATGTCTGTGTCTAGTTAAACCCCATCATCCTCAGTAAAGTTGTTTAACCACCACCACCATATGTCTGTGTCTAGTTAAACCCCATCATCCTCAGTAAAGTTGTTTAACCACCACCATATGTCTATGTCTAGTTAAACCCCATCATCCTCAGTAAAGTTGTTTAACCACCACCATATGTCTGTGTCTAGTTAAACCCCATCATCCTCAGTAAAGTTGTTTAACCACCACCACCACCACCATATGTCTGTGTCTAGTTAAACCCCATCATCCTCAGTAAAGTTGTTTAACCACCACCACCATATGTCTGTGTCTAGTTAAACCCCATCATCCTCAGTAAAGTTGTTTAACCACCACCACCATATGTCTGTGTTTAGTTAAACCCCATCATCCTCAGTAAAGTTGTTTAACCACCACCACCATATGTCTGTGTCTAGTTAAACCCCATCATCCTCAGTAAAGTTGTTTAACCACCACCATATGTCTGTGTCTAGTTAAACCCCATCATCCTCAGTAAAGTTGTTTAACCACCACCACCATATGTCTGTGTCTAGTTAAACCCCATCATCCTCAGTAAAGTTGTTTAACCACCACCACCATATGTCTGTGTCTAGTTAAACCCCATCATCCTCAGTAAAGTTGTTTAACCACCACCACCATATGTCTGTGTCTAGTTAAACCCCATCATCCTCAGTAAAGTTGTTTAACCACCACCACCATATGTCTGTGTCTAGTTAAACCCCATCATCCTCAGTAAAGTTGTTTAACCACCACCACCATATGTCTGTGTCTAGTTAAACCCCATCATCCTCAGTAAAGTTGTTTAACCACCACCACCATATGTCTGTGTCTAGTTAAACCCCATCATCCTCAGTAAAGTTGTTTAACCACCACCACCATATGTCTGTGTCTAGTTAAACCCCATCATCCTCAGTAAAGTTGTTTAACCACCACCACCTATGTCTGTGTCTAGTTAAACCCCATCATCCTCAGTAAAGTTGTTTAACCACCACCACCACCATATGTCTGTGTCTAGTTAAACCCCATCATCCTCAGTAAAGTTGTTTAACCACCACCACCATATGTCTGTGTCTAGTTAAACCCCATCATCCTCAGTAAAGTTGTTTAACCACCACCACCATATGTCTGTGTCTAGTTAAACCCCATCATCCTCAGTAAAGTTGTTTAACCACCACCACCATATGTCTGTGTCTAGTTAAACCCCATCATCCTCAGTAAAGTTGTTTAACCACCACCACCATATGTCTGTGTCTAGTTAAACCCCATCATCCTCAGTAAAGTTGTTTAACCACCACCACCATATGTCTGTGTCTAGTTAAACCCCATCATCCTCAGTAAAGTTGTTTAACCACCACCACCATATGTCTGTGTCTAGTTAAACCCCATCATCCTCAGTAAAGTTGTTTAACCACCACCACCACCATATGTCTGTGTCTAGTTAAACCCCATCATCCTCAGTAAAGTTGTTTAACCACCACCACCATATGTCTGTGTCTAGTTAAACCCCATCATCCTCAGTAAAGTTGTTTAACCACCACCACCATATGTCTGTGTCTAGTTAAACCCCATCATCCTCAGTAAAGTTGTTTAACCACCACCACCATATGTCTGTGTCTAGTTAAACCCCATCATCCTCAGTAAAGTTGTTTAACCACCACCACCATATGTCTGTGTCTAGTTAAACCCCATCATCCTCAGTAAAGTTGTTTAACCACCACCACCATATGTCTGTGTCTAGTTAAACCCCATCATCCTCAGTAAAGTTGTTTAACCACCACCACCATATGTCTGTGTCTAGTTAAACCCCATCATCCTCAGTAAAGTTGTTTAACCACCACCACCATATGTCTGTGTCTAGTTAAACCCCATCATCCTCAGTAAAGTTGTTTAACCACCACCACCATATGTCTGTGTCTAGTTAAACCCCATCATCCTCAGTAAAGTTGTTTAACCACCACCACCATATGTCTGTGTCTAGTTAAACCCCATCATCCTCAGTAAAGTTGTTTAACCACCACCACCATATGTCTGTGTCTAGTTAAACCCCATCATCCTCAGTAAAGTTGTTTAACCACCACCACCATATGTCTGTGTCTAGTTAAACCCCATCATCCTCAGTAAAGTTGTTTAACCACCACCACCATATGTCTGTGTCTAGTTAAACCCCATCATCCTCAGTAAAGTTGTTTAACCACCACCACCATATGTCTGTGTCTAGTTAAACCCCATCATCCTCAGTAAAGTTGTTTAACCACCACCACCATATGTCTGTGTCTAGTTAAACCCCATCATCCTCAGTAAAGTTGTTTAACCACCACCACCATATGTCTGTGTCTAGTTAAACCCCATCATCCTCAGTAAAGTTGTTTAACCACCACCACCATATGTCTGTGTCTAGTTAAACCCCATCATCCTCAGTAAAGTTGTTTAACCACCACCACCATATGTCTGTGTCTAGTTAAACCCCATCATCCTCAGTAAAGTTGTTTAACCACCACCACCATATGTCTGTGTCTAGTTAAACCCCATCATCCTCAGTAAAGTTGTTTAACCACCACCACCATATGTCTGTGTCTAGTTAAACCCCATCATCCTCAGTAAAGTTGTTTAACCACCACCACCATATGTCTGTGTCTAGTTAAACCCCATCATCCTCAGTAAAGTTGTTTAACCACCACCACCATATGTCTGTGTCTAGTTAAACCCCATCATCCTCAGTAAAGTTGTTTAACCACCACCACCATATGTCTGTGTCTAGTTAAACCCCATCATCCTCAGTAAAGTTGTTTAACCACCACCACCATATGTCTGTGTCTAGTTAAACCCCATCATCCTCAGTAAAGTTGTTTAACCACCACCACCATATGTCTGTGTCTAGTTAAACCCCATCATCCTCAGTAAAGTTGTTTAACCACCACCACCATATGTCTGTGTCTAGTTAAACCCCATCATCCTCAGTAAAGTTGTTTAACCACCACCACCATATGTCTGTGTCTAGTTAAACCCCATCATCCTCAGTAAAGTTGTTTAACCACCACCACCATATGTCTGTGTCTAGTTAAACCCCATCATCCTCAGTAAAGTTGTTTAACCACCACCACCATATGTCTGTGTCTAGTTAAACCCCATCATCCTCAGTAAAGTTGTTTAACCACCACCACCATATGTCTGTGTCTAGTTAAACCCCATCATCCTCAGTAAAGTTGTTTAACCACCACCACCATATGTCTGTGTCTAGTTAAACCCCATCATCCTCAGTAAAGTTGTTTAACCACCACCACCATATGTCTGTGTCTAGTTAAACCCCATCATCCTCAGTAAAGTTGTTTAACCACCACCACCATATGTCTGTGTCTAGTTAAACCCCATCATCCTCAGTAAAGTTGTTTAACCACCACCACCATATGTCTGTGTCTAGTTAAACCCCATCATCCTCAGTAAAGTTGTTTAACCACCACCACCATATGTCTGTGTCTAGTTAAACCCCATCATCCTCAGTAAAGTTGTTTAACCACCACCACCATATGTCTGTGTCTAGTTAAACCCCATCATCCTCAGTAAAGTTGTTTAACCACCACCACCATATGTCTGTGTCTAGTTAAACCCCATCATCCTCAGTAAAGTTGTTTAACCACCACCACCATATGTCTGTGTCTAGTTAAACCCCATCATCCTCAGTAAAGTTGTTTAACCACCACCACCATATGTCTGTGTCTAGTTAAACCCCATCATCCTCAGTAAAGTTGTTTAACCACCACCACCATATGTCTGTGTCTAGTTAAACCCCATCATCCTCAGTAAAGTTGTTTAACCACCACCACCATATGTCTGTGTCTAGTTAAACCCCATCATCCTCAGTAAAGTTGTTTAACCACCACCACCATATGTCTGTGTCTAGTTAAACCCCATCATCCTCAGTAAAGTTGTTTAACCACCACCACCATATGTCTGTGTCTAGTTAAACCCCATCATCCTCAGTAAAGTTGTTTAACCACCACCACCATATGTCTGTGTCTAGTTAAACCCCATCATCCTCAGTAAAGTTGTTTAACCACCACCACCATATGTCTGTGTCTAGTTAAACCCCATCATCCTCAGTAAAGTTGTTTAACCACCACCACCATATGTCTGTGTCTAGTTAAACCCCATCATCCTCAGTAAAGTTGTTTAACCACCACCACCATATGTCTGTGTCTAGTTAAACCCCATCATCCTCAGTAAAGTTGTTTAACCACCACCACCATATGTCTGTGTCTAGTTAAACCCCATCATCCTCAGTAAAGTTGTTTAACCACCACCACCATATGTCTGTGTCTAGTTAAACCCCATCATCCTCAGTAAAGTTGTTTAACCACCACCACCATATGTCTGTGTCTAGTTAAACCCCATCATCCTCAGTAAAGTTGTTTAACCACCACCACCATATGTCTGTGTCTAGTTAAACCCCATCATCCTCAGTAAAGTTGTTTAACCACCACCACCATATGTCTGTGTCTAGTTAAACCCCATCATCCTCAGTAAAGTTGTTTAACCACCACCACCATATGTCTGTGTCTAGTTAAACCCCATCATCCTCAGTAAAGTTGTTTAACCACCACCACCATATGTCTGTGTCTAGTTAAACCCCATCATCCTCAGTAAAGTTGTTTAACCACCACCACCACCATATGTCTGTGTCTAGTTAAACCCCATCATCCTCAGTAAAGTTGTTTAACCACCACCACCATATGTCTGTGTCTAGTTAAACCCCATCATCCTCAGTAAAGTTGTTTAACCACCACCACCATATGTCTGTGTCTAGTTAAACCCCATCATCCTCAGTAAAGTTGTTTAACCACCACCACCATATGTCTGTGTCTAGTTAAACCCCATCATCCTCAGTAAAGTTGTTTAACCACCACCACCATATGTCTGTGTCTAGTTAAACCCCATCATCCTCAGTAAAGTTGTTTAACCACCACCACCATATGTCTGTGTCTAGTTAAACCCCATCATCCTCAGTAAAGTTGTTTAACCACCACCACCATATGTCTGTGTCTAGTTAAACCCCATCATCCTCAGTAAAGTTGTTTAACCACCACCACCACTATGTCTGTGTCTAGTTAAACCCCATCATCCTCAGTAAAGTTGTTTAACCACCACCACCATATGTCTGTGTCTAGTTAAACCCCATCATCCTCAGTAAAGTTGTTTAACCACCACCACCATATGTCTGTGTCTAGTTAAACCCCATCATCCTCAGTAAAGTTGTTTAACCACCACCACCATATGTCTGTGTCTAGTTAAACCCCATCATCCTCAGTAAAGTTGTTTAACCACCACCACCATATGTCTGTGTCTAGTTAAACCCCATCATCCTCAGTAAAGTTGTTTAACCACCACCACCATATGTCTGTGTCTAGTTAAACCCCATCATCCTCAGTAAAGTTGTTTAACCACCACCACCATATGTCTGTGTCTAGTTAAACCCCATCATCCTCAGTAAAGTTGTTTAACCACCACCACCATATGTCTGTGTCTAGTTAAACCCCATCATCCTCAGTAAAGTTGTTTAACCACCACCACCATATGTCTGTGTCTAGTTAAACCCCATCATCCTCAGTAAAGTTGTTTAACCACCACCACCATATGTCTGTGTCTAGTTAAACCCCATCATCCTCAGTAAAGTTGTTTAACCACCACCACCATATGTCTGTGTCTAGTTAAACCCCATCATCCTCAGTAAAGTTGTTTAACCACCACCACCATATGTCTGTGTCTAGTTAAACCCCATCATCCTCAGTAAAGTTGTTTAACCACCACCACCATATGTCTGTGTCTAGTTAAACCCCATCATCCTCAGTAAAGTTGTTTAACCACCACCACCATATGTCTGTGTCTAGTTAAACCCCATCATCCTCAGTAAAGTTGTTTAACCACCACCACCATATGTCTGTGTCTAGTTAAACCCCATCATCCTCAGTAAAGTTGTTTAACCACCACCACCATATGTCTGTGTCTAGTTAAACCCCATCATCCTCAGTAAAGTTGTTTAACCACCACCACCATATGTCTGTGTCTAGTTAAACCCCATCATCCTCAGTAAAGTTGTTTAACCACCACCACCATATGTCTGTGTCTAGTTAAACCCCATCATCCTCAGTAAAGTTGTTTAACCACCACCACCATATGTCTGTGTCTAGTTAAACCCCATCATCCTCAGTAAAGTTGTTTAACCACCACCACCATATGTCTGTGTCTAGTTAAACCCCATCATCCTCAGTAAAGTTGTTTAACCACCACCACCACCATATGTCTGTGTCTAGTTAAACCCCATCATCCTCAGTAAAGTTGTTTAACCACCACCACCATATGTCTGTGTCTAGTTAAACCCCATCATCCTCAGTAAAGTTGTTTAACCACCACCACCATATGTCTGTGTCTAGTTAAACCCCATCATCCTCAGTAAAGTTGTTTAACCACCACCACCATATGTCTGTGTCTAGTTAAACCCCATCATCCTCAGTAAAGTTGTTTAACCACCACCACCATATGTCTGTGTCTAGTTAAACCCCATCATCCTCAGTAAAGTTGTTTAACCACCACCACCATATGTCTGTGTCTAGTTAAACCCCATCATCCTCAGTAAAGTTGTTTAACCACCACCACCATATGTCTGTGTCTAGTTAAACCCCATCATCCTCAGTAAAGTTGTTTAACCACCACCACCATATGTCTGTGTCTAGTTAAACCCCATCATCCTCAGTAAAGTTGTTTAACCACCACCACCATATGTCTGTGTCTAGTTAAACCCCATCATCCTCAGTAAAGTTGTTTAACCACCACCACCATATGTCTGTGTCTAGTTAAACCCCATCATCCTCAGTA
Source organism: Salmo salar (assembly GCF_905237065.1). NCBI lineage: Eukaryota > Metazoa > Chordata > Actinopteri > Salmoniformes > Salmonidae > Salmo > Salmo salar. Next base: position 13,029,365 of record NC_059443.1, read on the forward strand.
AAGTTGTTTAACCACCACCACCATATGTCTGTGTCTAGTTAAACCCCATCATCCTCAGTAAAGTTGTTTAACCACCACCACCATATGTCTGTGTCTAGTTAAACCCCATCATCCTCAGTAAAGTTGTTTAACCACCACCACCATATGTCTGTGTCTAGTTAAACCCCATCATCCTCAGTAAAGTTGTTTAACCACCACCACCATATGTCTGTGTCTAGTTAAACCCCATCATCCTCAGTAAAGTTGTTTAACCACCACCACCATATGTCTGTGTCTAGTTAAACCCCATCATCCTCAGTAAAGTTGTTTAACCACCACCACCATATGTCTGTGTCTAGTTAAACCCCATCATCCTCAGTAAAGTTGTTTAACCACCACCACCATATGTCTGTGTCTAGTTAAACCCCATCATCCTCAGTAAAGTTGTTTAACCACCACCACCATATGTCTGTGTCTAGTTAAACCCCATCATCCTCAGTAAAGTTGTTTAACCACCACCACCATATGTCTGTGTCTAGTTAAACCCCATCATCCTCAGTAAAGTTGTTTAACCACCACCACCATATGTCTGTGTCTAGTTAAACCCCATCATCCTCAGTAAAGTTGTTTAACCACCACCACCATATGTCTGTGTCTAGTTAAACCCCATCATCCTCAGTAAAGTTGTTTAACCACCACCACCATATGTCTGTGTCTAGTTAAACCCCATCATCCTCAGTAAAGTTGTTTAACCACCACCACCATATGTCTGTGTCTAGTTAAACCCCATCATCCTCAGTAAAGTTGTTTAACCACCACCACCATATGTCTGTGTCTAGTTAAACCCCATCATCCTCAGTAAAGTTGTTTAACCACCACCACCATATGTCTGTGTCTAGTTAAACCCCATCATCCTCAGTAAAGTTGTTTAACCACCACCACCACCATATGTCTGTGTCTAGTTAAACCCCATCATCCTCAGTAAAGTTGTTTAACCACCACCACCATATGTCTGTGTCTAGTTAAACCCCATCATCCTCAGTAAAGTTGTTTAACCACCACCACCATATGTCTGTGTCTAGTTAAACCCCATCATCCTCAGTAAAGTTGTTTAACCACCACCACCATATGTCTGTGTCTAGTTAAACCCCATCATCCTCAGTAAAGTTGTTTAACCACCACCACCATATGTCTGTGTCTAGTTAAACCCCATCATCCTCAGTAAAGTTGTTTAACCACCACCACCATATGTCTGTGTCTAGTTAAACCCCATCATCCTCAGTAAAGTTGTTTAACCACCACCACCATATGTCTGTGTCTAGTTAAACCCCATCATCCTCAGTAAAGTTGTTTAACCACCACCACCATATGTCTGTGTCTAGTTAAACCCCATCATCCTCAGTAAAGTTGTTTAACCACCACCACCATATGTCTGTGTCTAGTTAAACCCCATCATCCTCAGTAAAGTTGTTTAACCACCACCACCATATGTCTGTGTCTAGTTAAACCCCATCATCCTCAGTAAAGTTGTTTAACCACCACCACCATATGTCTGTGTCTAGTTAAACCCCATCATCCTCAGTAAAGTTGTTTAACCACCACCACCATATGTCTGTGTCTAGTTAAACCCCATCATCCTCAGTAAAGTTGTTTAACCACCACCACCATATGTCTGTGTCTAGTTAAACCCCATCATCCTCAGTAAAGTTGTTTAACCACCACCACCATATGTCTGTGTCTAGTTAAACCCCATCATCCTCAGTAAAGTTGTTTAACCACCACCACCATATGTCTGTGTCTAGTTAAACCCCATCATCCTCAGTAAAGTTGTTTAACCACCACCACCATATGTCTGTGTCTAGTTAAACCCCATCATCCTCAGTAAAGTTGTTTAACCACCACCACCATATGTCTGTGTCTAGTTAAACCCCATCATCCTCAGTAAAGTTGTTTAACCACCACCACCATATGTCTGTGTCTAGTTAAACCCCATCATCCTCAGTAAAGTTGTTTAACCACCACCACCATATGTCTGTGTCTAGTTAAACCCCATCATCCTCAGTAAAGTTGTTTAACCACCACCACCATATGTCTGTGTCTAGTTAAACCCCATCATCCTCAGTAAAGTTGTTTAACCACCACCACCATATGTCTGTGTCTAGTTAAACCCCATCATCCTCAGTAAAGTTGTTTAACCACCACCACCATATGTCTGTGTCTAGTTAAACCCCATCATCCTCAGTAAAGTTGTTTAACCACCACCACCATATGTCTGTGTCTAGTTAAACCCCATCATCCTCAGTAAAGTTGTTTAACCACCACCACCATATGTCTGTGTCTAGTTAAACCCCATCATCCTCAGTAAAGTTGTTTAACCACCACCACCATATGTCTGTGTCTAGTTAAACCCCATCATCCTCAGTAAAGTTGTTTAACCACCACCACCATATGTCTGTGTCTAGTTAAACCCCATCATCCTCAGTAAAGTTGTTTAACCACCACCACCATATGTCTGTGTCTAGTTAAACCCCATCATCCTCAGTAAAGTTGTTTAACCACCACCACCATATGTCTGTGTCTAGTTAAACCCCATCATCCTCAGTAAAGTTGTTTAACCACCACCACCATATGTCTGTGTCTAGTTAAACCCCATCATCCTCAGTAAAGTTGTTTAACCACCACCACCATATGTCTGTGTCTAGTTAAACCCCATCATCCTCAGTAAAGTTGTTTAACCACCACCACCATATGTCTGTGTCTAGTTAAACCCCATCATCCTCAGTAAAGTTGTTTAACCACCACCACCATATGTCTGTGTCTAGTTAAACCCCATCATCCTCAGTAAAGTTGTTTAACCACCACCACCATATGTCTGTGTCTAGTTAAACCCCATCATCCTCAGTAAAGTTGTTTAACCACCACCACCACTATGTCTGTGTCTAGTTAAACCCCATCATCCTCAGTAAAGTTGTTTAACCACCACCACCATATGTCTGTGTCTAGTTAAACCCCATCATCCTCAGTAAAGTTGTTTAACCACCACCACCACCATATGTCTGTGTCTAGTTAAACCCCATCATCCTCAGTAAAGTTGTTTAACCACCACCACCACCATATGTCTGTGTCTAGTTAAACCCCATCATCCTCAGTAAAGTTGTTTAACCACCACCACCACCATATGTCTGTGTCTAGTTAAACCCCATCATCCTCAGTAAAGTTGTTTAACCACCACCACCATATGTCTGTGTCTAGTTAAACCCCATCATCCTCAGTAAAGTTGTTTAACCACCACCACCATATGTCTGTGTCTAGTTAAACCCCATCATCCTCAGTAAAGTTGTTTAACCACCACCACCATATGTCTGTGTCTAGTTAAACCCCATCATCCTCAGTAAAGTTGTTTAACCACCACCACCATATGTCTGTGTCTAGTTAAACCCCATCATCCTCAGTAAAGTTGTTTAACCACCACCACCATATGTCTGTGTCTAGTTAAACCCCATCATCCTCAGTAAAGTTGTTTAACCACCACCACCATATGTCTGTGTCTAGTTAAACCCCATCATCCTCAGTAAAGTTGTTTAACCACCACCACCATATGTCTGTGTCTAGTTAAACCCCATCATCCTCAGTAAAGTTGTTTAACCACCACCACCATATGTCTGTGTCTAGTTAAACCCCATCATCCTCAGTAAAGTTGTTTAACCACCACCACCATATGTCTGTGTCTAGTTAAACCCCATCATCCTCAGTAAAGTTGTTTAACCACCACCACCATATGTCTGTGTCTAGTTAAACCCCATCATCCTCAGTAAAGTTGTTTAACCACCACCACCATATGTCTGTGTCTAGTTAAACCCCATCATCCTCAGTAAAGTTGTTTAACCACCACCACCACCATATGTCTGTGTCTAGTTAAACCCCATCATCCTCAGTAAAGTTGTTTAACCACCACCACCACCATATGTCTGTGTCTAGTTAAACCCCATCATCCTCAGTAAAGTTGTTTAACCACCACCACCATATGTCTGTGTCTAGTTAAACCCCATCATCCTCAGTAAAGTTGTTTAACCACCACCACCATATGTCTGTGTCTAGTTAAACCCCATCATCCTCAGTAAAGTTGTTTAACCACCACCACCATATGTCTGTGTCTAGTTAAACCCCATCATCCTCAGTAAAGTTGTTTAACCACCACCACCATATGTCTGTGTCTAGTTAAACCCCATCATCCTCAGTAAAGTTGTTTAACCACCACCACCATATGTCTCTGTCTAGTTAAACCCCATCATCCTCAGTAAAGTTGTTTAACCACCACCACCACATGTCTGTATGTAGTTAAACCCCATCATCCTCAGTAAAGTTGTTTAACCACCACCACCACCATATGTCTGTGTCTAGTTAAACCCCATCATCCTCAGTAAAGTTGTTTAACCACCACCACCATATGTCTGTGTCTAGTTAAACCCCATCATCCTCAGTAAAGTTGTTTAACCACCACCACCACCATATGTCTGTGTCTAGTTAAACCCCATCATCCTCAGTAAAGTTGTTTAACCACCACCACCACCATATGTCTGTGTCTAGTTAAACCCCATCATCCTCAGTAAAGTTGTTTAACCACCACCACCACCATATGTCTGTGTCTAGTTAAACCCCATCATCCTCAGTAAAGTTGTTTAACCACCACCACCATATGTCTGTGTCTAGTTAAACCCCATCATCCTCAGTAAAGTTGTTTAACCACCACCACCACCATATGTCTGTGTCTAGTTAAACCCCATCATCCTCAGTAAAGTTGTTTAACCACCACCACCATATGTCTGTGTCTAGTTAAACCCCATCATCCTCAGTAAAGTTGTTTAACCACCACCACCATATGTCTGTGTCTAGTTAAACCCCATCATCCTCAGTAAAGTTGTTTAACCACCACCACCATATGTCTGTGTCTAGTTAAACCCCATCATCCTCAGTAAAGTTGTTTAACCACCACCACCATATGTCTGTGTCTAGTTAAACCCCATCATCCTCAGTAAAGTTGTTTAACCACCACCACCATATGTCTGTGTCTAGTTAAACCCCATCATCCTCAGTAAAGTTGTTTAACCACCACCACCACCATATGTCTGTGTCTAGTTAAACCCCATCATCCTCAGTAAAGTTGTTTAACCACCACCACCATATGTCTGTGTCTAGTTAAACCCCATCATCCTCAGTAAAGTTGTTTAACCACCACCACCATATGTCTGTGTCTAGTTAAACCACATCATCCTCAGTAAAGTTGCTTAACCACCACCACCATATGTCTGTGTCTAGTTAAACCCCATCATCCTCAGTAAAGTTGTTTAACCACCACCACCATATGTCTGTGTCTAGTTAAACCCCATCATCCTCAGTAAAGTTGTTTAACCACCACCACCATATGTCTGTGTCTAGTTAAACCCCATCATCCTCAGTAAAGTTGTTTAACCACCACCATATGTCTGTGTCTAGTTAAACCCCATCATCCTCAGTAAAGTTGTTTAGCCACCACCACCATATGTCTGTGTCTAGTTAAACCCCATCATCCTCAGTAAAGTTGTTTAACCACCACCACCATATGTCTGTGTCTAGTTAAACCCCATCATCCTCAGTAAAGTTGTTTAACCACCACCACCATATGTCTGTGTCTAGTTAAACCCCATCATCCTCAGTAAAGTTGTTTAACCACCACCACCATATGTCTGTGTCTAGTTAAACCCCATCATCCTCAGTAAAGTTGTTTAACCACCACCACCACCATATGTCTGTGTCTAGTTAAACCCCATCATCCTCAGTAAAGTTGTTTAACCACCACCACCACCATATGTCTGTGTCTAGTTAAACCACATCATCCTCAGTAAAGTTGTTTAACCACCACCACCATATGTCTGTGTCTAGTTAAACCCCATCATCCTCAGTAAAGTTGTTTAACCACCACCACCATATGTCTGTGTCTAGTTAAACCCCATCATCCTCAGTAAAGTTGTTTAACCACCACCACCATATGTCTGTGTCTAGTTAAACCCCATCGTCCTCAGTAAAGTTGTTTAACCACCACCACCATATGTCTGTGTCTAGTTAAACCCCATCATCCTCAGTAAAGTTGTTTAACCACCACCACCACCATATGTCTGTGTCTAGTTAAACCCCATCATCCTCAGTAAAGTTGTTTAACCACCACCACCATATGTCTGTGTCTAGTTAAACCCCATCATCCTCAGTAAAGTTGTTTAACCACCACCACCATATGTCTGTGTCTAGTTAAACCCCATCATCCTCAGTAAAGTTGTTTAACCACCACCACCATATGTCTGTGTCTAGTTAAACCCCATCATCCTCAGTAAAGTTGTTTAACCACCACCACCATATGTCTGTGTCTAGTTAAACCCCATCATCCTCAGTAAAGTTGTTTAACCACCACCACCATATGTCTGTGTCTAGTTAAACCCCATCATCCTCAGTAAAGTTGTTTAACCACCACCACCACCATATGTCTGTGTCTAGTTAAACCCCATCATCCTCAGTAAAGTTGTTTAACCACCACCACCATATGTCTGTGTCTAGTTAAACCCCATCATCCTCAGTAAAGTTGTTTAACCACCACCACCATATGTCTGTGTCTAGTTAAACCACATCATCCTCAGTAAAGTTGCTTAACCACCACCATATGTCTGTGTCTAGTTAAACCCCATCATCCTCAGTAAAGTTGTTTAACCACCACCATATGTCTGTGTCTAGTTAAACCCCATCATCCTCAGTAAAGTTGTTTAACCACCACCACCATATGTCTGTGTCTAGTTAAACCCCATCATCCTCAGTAAAGTTGTTTAACCACCACCATATGTCTATGTCTAGTTAAACCCCATCATCCTCAGTAAAGTTGTTTAGCCACCACCACCATATGTCTGTGTCTAGTTAAACCCCATCATCCTCAGTAAAGTTGTTTAACCACCACCACCATATGTCTGTGTCTAGTTAAACCCCATCATCCTCAGTAAAGTTGTTTAACCACCACCACCATATGTCTGTGTCTAGTTAAACCCCATCATCCTCAGTAAAGTTGTTTAACCACCACCACCATATGTCTGTGTCTAGTTAAACCCCATCATCCTCAGTAAAGTTGTTTAACCACCACCACCACCATATGTCTGTGTCTAGTTAAACCCCATCATCCTCAGTAAAGTTGTTTAACCACCACCACCACCATATGTCTGTGTCTAGTTAAACCCCATCATCCTCAGTAAAGTTGTTTAACCACCACCACCATATGTCTGTGTCTAGTTAAACCCCATCATCCTCAGTAAAGTTGTTTAACCACCACCACCATATGTCTGTGTCTAGTTAAACCCCATCATCCTCAGTAAAGTTGTTTAACCACCACCACCATATGTCTGTGTCTAGTTAAACCCCATCGTCCTCAGTAAAGTTGTTTAACCACCACCACCATATGTCTGTGTCTAGTTAAACCCCATCATCCTCAGTAAAGTTGTTTAACCACCACCACCATATGTCTGTGTCTAGTTAAACCCCATCATCCTCAGTAAAGTTGTTTAACCACCACCACCATATGTCTGTGTCTAGTTAAACCCCATCATCCTCAGTAAAGTTGTTTAACCACCACCACCATATGTCTGTGTCTAGTTAAACCCCATCATCCTCAGTAAAGTTGTTTAACCACCACCATATGTCTGTGTCTAGTTAAACCCCATCATCCTCAGTAAAGTTGTTTAACCACCACCACCATATGTCTGTGTCTAGTTAAACCCCATCATCCTCAGTAAAGTTGTTTAACCACCACCACCATATGTCTGTGTCTAGTTAAACCCCATCATCCTCAGTAAAGTTGTTTAACCACCACCACCATATGTCTGTGTCTAGTTAAACCCCATCATCCTCAGTAAAGTTGTTTAACCACCACCACCATATGTCTGTGTCTAGTTAAACCCCATCATCCTCAGTAAAGTTGTTTAACCACCACCACCATATGTCTGTGTCTAGTTAAACCCCATCATCCTCAGTAAAGTTGTTTAACCACCACCACCATATGTCTGTGTCTAGTTAAACCCCATCATCCTCAGTAAAGTTGTTTAACCACCACCACCATATGTCTGTGTCTAGTTAAACCCCATCATCCTCAGTAAAGTTGTTTAACCACCACCATATGTCTGTGTCTAGTTAAACCCCATCATCCTCAGTAAAGTTGTTTAACCACCACCACCATATGTCTGTGTCTAGTTAAACCCCATCATCCTCAGTAAAGTTGTTTAACCACCACATGTCTGTGTCTAGTTAAACCCCATCATCCTCAGTAAAGTTGTTTAACCACCACCACCATATGTCTGTGTCTAGTTAAACCCCATCATCGTCATACACAGTGATGTGTAGCAGACCTGTTGGTTTTGAGTGTGATGGGTAATACTGTTTATTAAAGTACCAGACAGTGGTAACTTCCCAAATGGAACCCTATTCCCTACATAGTGCACTACTTTAGACCAGGGCCCATAGGACCAGAGCCCAAAAGTAGTGCACTATATAGGGAATATTGTACCATTTGGGACACATCCAACGACACCAAAATCCCATCATCACCTGGCCTAGACCGACCGCCAGGCTGTTCTCTGTCAGCTTGTTCCCTCTGATAAGAAGATTGTCATGGCGATAACAGAGAGATAGAATGGGCTTGTTGAGATGATTCTGTTGGCACACAGACACAATGATGTAATGACTCAGCCCAATTGTTTTGATTGATTGATTTAATAACTTGTTTATGATGGCTGTGATGTAAGTGATGTTCTAATGTAAAGTCCTTGTTATTGTATCTTGTTATATTTATTGTCTCAGGGCACCACTGAAAATGAGACCCTGGTCTCAACTGAGCTGATTAAACAAAAGTGAATAAAACATCTGTGGCTGTCCCAACCATAATGCCAGGGTGAAATGAAGAAGATAGTAAAGGCGATACGGCCAGCGGAAGTGAAAACAGCTGAATGTGTGGCAGTGACAGAGAGAGCAGGGTGGCATACAAACTAGCAGCTGCCTGGCAGCAGAACTGAGCCAAACTGAACTGCTCAGGCATCCATCTACTCTCAACAAGTAACGTGTCAGTGGGAGCAGTAAACGTCCATTTATTCATCAATAGAAAGCTCCATGTAGAATTGTACAAGTGAGAACGAATCAAATGCAATCATGACTAAAATTACCAAACGGACAAAGCAGTCACTAATGAAGAAGCTACTTTGGAATCGATGCATTGTATATTTAGTGAAATAGGTGATGGCAAGGCCTATAGCAATATTGTATCCTCCATTTTACATCACTGCAGACTAAATTAATGCAAGTTCATGGTGCCCATGAAAGTCTGTTGTGCAAATCCCTTATTGTGAACTCTGACCACTGCCCCGAGGCACAATACCCAGGTCAATAACCTCTCAGCTCCACTGCCAGCCAGGGAACAGACCCATTGTTGTCTCTGTCATGGAGAGAGAGACAGAGAGAGAGAGAGATGGAGAGAGAAAGAGTGTGTGAGAGCGAGAGAGGAGAGAGCGAGAGAAAGAGAGAGAGAGAGAGGAATGGAGGAAGATAGAAAGAGTGAATCAGAAGAAAACTCTAAACCAGTCCATCCACAGGCCTTAATGAGCACCAATGGTGTGTCTCCAGAGAGAGGGTTCATACTGTCTGCTACACTAGTGGACTGTCCCTGCTCTGAATTATTCATCGGCTCAATATGGGGAGCGACTGACCCTCCTCCTAGCCTCAGTTTCTCTATCTGCTTCCCAAATGGCACCCTATCCCCTATATATCACCTACGGGCCCTGGTCAAAAGAAGTGCACTATATAGGGAATAGGGAAGCCATTTGGGACGCAACTATGTCTCTGTCCTGGGAGCTCCCACTAGGCCTGACTAGACACAAGATGGCTGAAAGAGAAGAGAGAGAAGCAGCTAGCAGCATCCCAGGGTCACAGGAGTCAGGATGTAACATCTGGAACCAGGGACCAAGAGGGAGGGAGGTGGAATATATCCAGGACCAATTCCTCCAGGGGGGACAGACAGAGGATTCAGACTGCAGGTACAAGGATTAGAAAGAGGACATCGCCGCTAGCGGTCGATTCTGCAAAACAAATAATCAACTCTGGTTTCCTTCCAGAGGACCACAGAGGAAATAAGCCCTCAGTCTTTGCGGTGTAGTCTCTGGCTGGAGCAACCTTCTACTTTTAATTATCCAATTCCCCTGCCAGGTGAGGCTGTTCATGCATTGTGGAGAAGAACAAATACAATCCTACATTTTGTGTCTACATTTCACAGAGAAGATGATCAGCTAAGAATAGAACAGATGGGGAGGGTGAATTAGGGGACACAACATGAATCATATTTCATACAATTCATTAATATATCCAGATAGAGGTGTCCAATATAGAGCCAGCGTAACAGAAGTGGCACCCCTGTGTCACACATGACGTCATTGAAGCGGGGAGGCGTCCAGACTGGAATGTGGAGGCTGATTAAATTCCACCCATAACGTACGACGCATTCCGAGTAGTGTGTTGTCCCGGATGCAGGGTGTGTGTGTGTGTGTGTGTGTGTGTGTGTGTGTGTGTGTGTGTGTGTGTGTGTGTTGTGTGTTGTGTGTTGTGTGTGTTGTGTGTGTGTGTGTGTGTGAGTGAGTGAGTGAGTGAGAGTGAGTGAGTGAGTGAGACCAACTGAATAAGGCCAGGTCACTTAATTCCATTAACACCCAGGTGGAAGAAGTGCCTGTGTGCTAATTAGGACAGGGACAGACAGACATGAATCAATAGGAGAGAGAGGAGAGGCTGCGGCCCAAAACGAACCCTATTCCATATACACTCCTTTCGACCGGGGCAAATAGAGAATAGGGTGCCATTTAGGACAGAGCCAGAGAGCTCAGCTCACCATATAATATGCAGCACCCAATACACTCATTACACCCGAGTCCTCTGGTCTGTCCACTCCAATGGAGCCTCCACTGCCTATCCTCTGGTCTGTCCACTCCAATGGAGCCTCCACTGCCTATCCTCCGGTCTGTCCACTCCAACGGAGCCTCCACTGCCTATCCTCCGGTCTGTCCACTCCAATGGAGCCTCCACTGCCTATCCTCCGGTCTGTCCACTCCAACGGAGCCTCCACTGCCTATCCTCCGGTCTGTCCACTCCAACGGAGCCTCCACTGCCTATCCTCCGGTCTGTCCATTTCACACTATTGAGATGAACAACAAGACTGGTCCAAACCTTGATGAACACCAAAACTGTTGCAGATAGGGTGGTGTTGGTCCAAACTTTGATGAACACCAAGACTGGTGCAGATAGGGTGGTGTTGGTCCAAACCTTGATGAACACCAAGACTGGTGCAGATAGGGTGGTGTTGGTCCAAACCTTGATGAACACCAAGACTGTTGCAGATAGGGTGGTGTTGGTCCAAACCTTGATGAACACCAAGACTGGTACAGATAGGGTGGTGTTGGTCCAAACCTTGATGAACACCAAGACTGGTACAGATAGGGTGGTGTTTGTCCAAATCTTGCATTCTTGACTCCCACACCCATCTTTCATTGCGCCACATTTTAATCTGCCACAGATGCATTTGCTCACTGATGTAGCCTACATTCAAGGACATGCACATTCACATGTTCAGATGAACACAAGCCAGAAGAACACACACTGCCGCTGCGTAGGCCTCCACTTCATTCTCTACGGCGCACTTTCATCACAGCACTTTTTAGTTGAACACAATAGGGGGTCAAAGCAGCCAGGCTCTTTCTCCCTTACGCCCACCAGGGCAGGTGTTCTCAGGCGGCAAATACCGACTCAGCCCAAACAACAACAACAACGCCTGCCTCCCAAATGACAGCCCATCTCTGATTCTGCATCCTAATGACTAACAAGGCTAATTAAGCTGTAGCGTTAATGGTAATTCCAGTGTGTGTGCGTGTGTGTAATTCCAGCTCAGCCCCATGATCAGACCATTACAGAGAAAAAAGGAGGGATTTAGTGAACAACACAATGGTGAGCCCAGATATACATTTTAAATGACTTGCCAGGGAACCAGGGAATGATGAAACACAATCTGTTAAGAGTTTCTCCACAGATTAGAGGCTCTATACATCCACCCACTCTTCTCCATAGGAAGGAAGGACTGGGAGAGCTTAAGACCACACAGAGCTGGCGCTAGACCAACGGACTTAATATGAATCTGTCCATACAGCAGTACAGCTATCTGTCCATTTAAAAAAGCAGCTTAACTACAGTACAAAACAAGCATTGAATCACAACAAATGTCTGGTTTGGTTCCAGTTGAGGAAACACAATAACTGCTATAACTATACTACCATACCAACGCTGCTGCATCCCCATATCTCCATATTACAGCTACTTACACAGACAGACTCACTGCCGAGCCATACGATGTTACAACTACTTACAATCCTTATCCCAGTCTGCTGTTCCCACATGCTTCAAGAGGGCCACCATTGTTCCTGTTCCCAAGAAGGCTAAGGTAACTGAGCTAAACGACTATCGCCCCGTAGCACTCACTTCCGTCATCATGAAGTGCTTTGAGAGACTAGTCAAGGACCATATCACCTCCACCCTACCTGACAATCTAGACCCACTCCAATTTGCTTACCGCCCCAATAGGTCCACAGACGACGCAATCGCAATCACACTGCCCTAACCAATCTGGACAAGAGGTATACCTATGTAAGAATGCTGTTCATCGACTACAGCTCAGCATTTAACACCATAGTGCCCTCCAAACTCGTCATTAAGCTCGAGACCCCGGGTCTTGACCCCGCCCTGTGCAACTGGGTTCTGGACTTCCTGACGGGCCGCCCCCAGGTGGTGAGGGTAGGTAACAACATCTCCACCCCGCTGATCCTCAACACTGGGGCCGCACAAGGGTGCGTTCTCAGCCCTCTCCTGTCCTCCCTGTTCACCCATGACTGCATGGCCATGCACGCCTCCAACTCAATCATCAAGTTTGCAGACGACACTACAGTGGTAGTCTTGATTACCAACAACGACAAGACGGCCTACAGGGAGGAGGTGAGGGCCCTTGGAGTGTGGTGTCAGGAAAACAACCTCTCACTCAATGTCAACAAAACAAAGGAGATGATCGTGGACTTCAGGAAACAGCAAGCACCCCCCTATCCACATCGATGGGACAGTAGTGGAGAAGGTGGAAAGTTTTAAGTTCCTCGGCGTACACATCACGGACAAACTGAAATGGTCCACCCACACAGACAGCATGGTGAAGAAGGCGCAGCAGCGCCTCTTCAACCTCAGGAGGCTGAAGAAATTTGGCTCGTCACCAAAAACACTCCCAAACTTTTACAGATGCACAATCAAGAGCATCCTGTCGCGCTGTATCACTGCCTGGTACGGCAGCTGCTCCACCCATAACCGGAAGGCTCTCCAGAGGGTAGTGAGGTCTGCACAACGCATCACCGGGGCCAAACTACCTGCCCTCCAGGACACCTACACCACCCGATGTCACAGGAAGGCCAAAAAGATCATCAAGGACAACAACCACCCGAGCCACTGCCTGTTCACCCCGCTATCATCCAGAAGGTGAGGTCAGTACAGGTGCATCAAAGCAGGGACCGAGAGACTGAAAAACAGCTTCGATCTCAAGGCCATCAGACTGTTAAACAGCCATCACTAACATTGAGTGGCTGCTGCCAACATACTGACTCAACTCCAGCCACTTTAATAATGGAAAAATGCATGTAATAAATGTATCACTAGCCACTTTAAACAATGACACTTCATATAATGTTTACATACCCTACATTACCCATCTCATATGTATATACTACCGTGCCATCCTCTGTTACAGCTACTTACACAGACAGACTCACTACCGTGCCATCCTCTGTTACAGCTACTTACACAGACAGACTCACTACCGCGCCATCCTCTGTTACAGCTACTTACACAGACAGACTCACTACCGCGCCATCCTCTGTTACAGCTACTTACACAGACAGACTCACTACCGCGCCATCCTCTGTTACAGCTACTTACACAGACAGACTCACTACCGCGCCATCCTCTGTTACAGCTACTTACACAGACAGACTCACTACCGCGCCATCCTCTGTTACAGCTACTTACACAGACAGACTCACTACCGCGCCATCCTCTGTTACAGCTACTTACACAGACAGACTCACTACCGCGCCATCCTCTGTTACAGCTACTTACACAGACAGACTCACTACCGCGCCATCCTCTGTTACAGCTACTTACACAGACAGACTCACTACCGCGCCATCCTCTGTTACAGCTACTTACACAGACAGACTCACTACCGTGCCATCCTCTGTTACAGCTACTTACACAGACAGACTCACTACCGTGCCATCCAAGACAAAGCAGCAGTGGTGGAGTAGCAAGGTCTGTATTTTAGGGGGAGAAGTGTGATATTTTATTCACAATGCTAAGAACACACTGCAGCTCATTAGGAGAGAGAGAGTAAAGGAGATAGCAGGAGAAGACCTCGGGTTGGATCCGTCTTCACGGAGCAAGAGGAGCATCCAGAGACTACGGCCTGTAAATTGTTAATAACCTTTCATTGAGCGGGAGAGCAGCGAGAGAGCAGCGCAGAGTATAGTAACATGTCTGATGATAAATTAGCCCGGGGCTAAAGTCAGACAGAGCCAGGTGCAAGGTTTAGCTGTAATAGGGTAACCTAGAACACAGTGAAGAAATGAATTGAAATGTGTTATACAACTGTTATAGTTGTGGTGGCAGAATTTGGGCTGAGCTGTTGTAACTTTTCAAGGTTTATGCTCTCTTCTGTGTTAACCTGTGATGTTCTGCTTTTCATAGACTCCTGGCATGTCTGCACCCTACCACAAGGCCATTGTGTTCTGGAACTGTTGCTCCTTGTATAAAATAACTGTTGTGTAAACAACATGACTGTATTATCAGCCCTCCTCTATATAAGGGACCATCTCCCTAGTGAGTCATTCCCTGACTGTAAATCAGACAGATCTCCCTCATAGCCGCTTGTATTAAATATTTGTATATTATACCTTAAATAGTCACTGCCTAAATCTTTGGGATTGAGTTATCCATTATCCACAACATAGTGAAATATAGCTTGCATTTTATGGTGTTACACATCACCATAGTGATATGAATATTGTTTTGCAAGTTTCCATCACAAAGAGCAGGCTAGATTAGTGGATGTTTATTTGGAACGACTAAATTGAAATTTAAGTCTATAATGCTATAATGTGAAATAACGTTTTCATGAGTCTTCATACTTTAAGGACCATTATTCATATTGCCTCAAATGTTAGAAAAGTTTACTGACAGCTACAGTTTACCAAATCGATAAATCTGCTGCATTAAAAAGTACAAGGTGGCATGTTAACCTGCCACAACTTGGACTGGATAAAGGAGAATGAGATAGCTTTAAGGCAGAAGACACAGCAATATAACAGGTTTTATATATATATCGGGCCTGGCCTGAGGGTTTTGTGTTGTAAATTGTATAGCGCAGCATGGCAGGTAATTCCATACAGGTGATTACTCATGTTGTCAGAAAATGAATCAAACCTGAATGAAGCAATCAAGGATCATGTCCTGTAGAACATAGCCTGTATCTATAATACATCATGTCCTGTAGAATGTAGCCTGTATCTATAATATATCATGTCCTGTAGAATGTAGCCTGTATCTATAATACATCATGTCCTGTAGAATGTAGCCTGTATCTATAATACATCATATCCTGTAGAATGTAGCCTGTATCTATAATACATCATGTCCTGTAGAATGTAGCCTGTATCTATAATACATCATGTCCTGTAGAATGTAGCCTGTATCTATAATACATCATGTCCAGTAGAATGTAGCCTGTATCTATAATACATCATGTCCTGTAGAATGTAGCCTGTATCTATAATACATCATATCCTGGAGAATGTAGCCTGTATCTATAATACACAAGCATCATGTCCTGTAGAATGTAGCCTGTATCTATAATACATCATGTCCTGTAGAATGTAGCCTGTATCTATAATACATAATGTCCTGTAGAATGTAGCCTGTATCTATAATACATCATGTCCTGTAGAATGTAGCCTGTATCTACAATACACAAGCATCATGTCCTGTAGAATGTAGCCTGTATCTATAATACATCATGTCCTGTAGAATGTAGCCTGTATCTATAATACATCATGTCCTGTAGAATGTAGCCTGTATCTATAATACATCATGTTCGGTAGAATGTAGCCTGTATCTATAATACATCATGTCGTGTAGAATGTAGCCTGTATCTATAATACATCATGTCCTGTAGAATGTAGCCTGTATCTATAATAAGAAAATAAAAAACACATCACAGCACTGCAGTCACTTAATGGGAAACTCTTCCCCAAAACTATCTTCTGGTAAAATGCATCATACCGGCTGTATTTCTGGGTTATTATTTACTGAAATAATAACCCACAGACAGCACCACAAATGACCATTATATTACATCAGTGACTCAAGAGAATGTGATGGCTCTCTGCACTCTTAGAAAAAAAAGGTTCTACCTGGAAACATAAAGGGTTCTACCTGGAACCATAAAGGGTCCTACCTGGAACTATAAAGGGTCCTACCTGGAACTATAAAGGGTCCTACCTGGAACTATAAAGGGTCCTACCTGGAACTATAAAGGGTTCTACCTGGAACCATAAAGGGTTCTACCTGGAACTATAAAGGGTCCTAACTGGAACTATAAAGGGTTCTACCTGGAACTATAAAGGGTCCTACCTGGAACTATAAAGGGTCCTACCTGGAACTATAAAGGGTTCTACCTGGAACCATAAAGGGTCCTACCTGGAACTATAAAGGGTCCTACCTGGAACTATAAAGGGTTCTACCTGGAATCATAAAGGGTCCTACCTGGAACTATAAAGGGTCCTACCTGGAATCATAAAGGGTCCTACCTGGAACTATAAAGGGTCTTACCTGGAACCATAAAGGGTTCTACCTGGAACCATAAAGGGTCCTACCTGGAACCATAAAGGGTCCTACCTGGAACTATAAAGGGTTCTACCTGGAACCATAAAGGGTTCTACTTGGAACCATAAAGGGTTCTACCTGGAACCATAAAGGGTCCTACCTGGAACCATAAAGGGTGCTACCTGGAACCATAAAGGGTCCTACTTGGAACCATAAAGGGTTCTACTTGGAACTATAAAGGGTCCTACCTGGAACCATAAAGGGTTCTACCTGGAACTATAAAGGGTCCTACCTGGAACCATAAAGGGTCCTACTTGGAACCATAAAGGGTTCTACCTGGAACCATAAAGGGTTCTACCTAGAACCATAAAGGGTTCTACCTGGAACCATAAAGGGTCCTACCTGGAACCATAAAGGGTCCTACTTGGAACCATAAAGGGTTCTACCTGGAACTATAAAGGGTCCTACCTGGAACCAAAAAGGGTTATCCTATGGGGACAGCCGAAGAACCCTTTTGGAACCCTTTTTTCTAAGATTGTAAGGTTAGGAGATCCAGTGGTGGGTTGTATTACTGCTACATGAAGTGGATGGTGGGGTGAGGACAGAGAGGAGGCAGAGAGAGGTCTGGTCTACAGCCCTAGGGATTCCTGCTGTGGAAGGCAAACAGGCCGAGAGGTGAGAAACCACAGGACATCAATGGGAGAGAAAAAGAGAGAGAGAGAGAGAGAGAGAGAAGGAAGGAGGGGTAAAAGTGAAAAGGAGAGAGAGCAGGTTGGTTGACACAGTAATGAGGTGAAGGGGCACTCAGCACAAAATGACGTCTTCTCTTTCTCCTCTGTCACTCAGACCCTTCACTCCTCCTCTTCCAGTTACCAGTCTTCTGCTGGCTACTGACTACCTTACCTCTCCTCCCCAATACAATCATTACCATAGATAGTATAGACACAGACCAGTCAACAATATGTGAATCCCAAATGGCACCCTATTCCCTATAAAGTACAGCAATTCTTTCCAGACCATTTACCCTTGGATGGTTTACCTTAACAATGTCCTTAGCAGAGCTTCAGTTGAAATGTAAAGGTTGGGAGTTGCTTGGCAACAAACCTAATATCAAACATCACTCTTTCTTCCTGCCCAGAGGCTCCTTTGAAAATCTCCCATTTCCCTACTAATTGCTTTCATGCTGATATCAAAAAGCAATGT